>NW_026657367.1:0-4935 GCF_009828535.3 Hylobates moloch | reverse complement strand
AGGGACAGCATTAGGAGATACACCTAATGCTAAATGACGAGTTAATGGGTGCAGGAAATCAACATGGCACATGGATACATATGTAACAAACCTGCACATTGTGCACATGTACCCTAAAACCCTAAAGTATAATAAAAAAAAAAAAACTGAATAGATTATTTCTACAGAAAAAGTTCTTTGAAAGTTAATCAGCATAATAATTTTAACATCACATATAAAAATGTTAAAATATTAAATTATGAAAAATGAGATTTGTAACAACTGGGAAATGCAACTGGATAAATAATTCTTTATGAAACAAACTCACACATCTGAGGGAGGCCATATTAGCTGTTAATCTTGTTGAGAAGGTACCTGTTTAAAGCTTCAATCTACAACATCAAACCTATTGAATTGTGCAAAACCAAATATATGTTTTAATAAGTTAGAAGTATGTTAAAATTAAATCAATTTTCACCCAAAATACAAGTTCAAAAATGTGTGGAATAATTTCAACATGTTATATAAAATTTCTAAAAGTTTTATATTCCTGTAGCAATAGCTGTCCACTCTTGGAAAACTTTCCTGTCAAAACTAAGAAAAATAGGGTTATATACAACATGGTACCTACAATTATGAGGTGTATGGCTTACCAATTGTTTTAATTGATAGAATAAATCATATTTACAAAATTCATACATACTAAGCACATTATATATCCTCATTTTTGCCTGTCTTCTTCCCTGAACAAACACCGTAGACATTCATTATGGATACTCAACTTGCTAGCTCTAGAAACAGATAAAATGAAGATAATCAAAGCAATATGGCTGAAAAATAGTTTTGGGCAATGTGAAATCATTAACATATTGTAAGAAAGCCTCTAATTTGTAGTAAATGTTATGTTGAAGTATTTCTTTGAAAAAGTTTGTTGTTAAAATACTAATTTATTGCTTCTCAAAACGTATTGAACAGCATACAACATAGGAAAAGCTTCCCAAAAACCAAATGACATTTTGACAAGAACACTAAATTTAGTTTTCTTAATTAGTATTTTAACAACAAATATTTTCAAAGAAATATTTCAAAAAAACATTTACTTTTAAAGTGGAAGTACGGGAAATAAATGTTTATTTTACTGCCATTTCATTAGGAAATGGGGAGTGGATGGTCCATCTCAAGAATTAAAGGTTCTTAAGATTACTGTGGTTTGTTGTGTCATTTCTATGCGTTAATAACTGAAGTTGAGAAGTTTATAATAGCTGATTATTTTGGGAGTAAAATTGTTAATATTTTCTCTGGAACTTTTGAGACTTTAAAAAATGTCTGTGAATTTTTTGTTGCAGTGAGGAAGATAAAACATTTAGAAATTGCATGCTTCCCTTACTACAATATAACTTGCCTTTATGTTTGTGTAAATGGTTTTGTCTTCAAGTAGGTAGAGCCCTAAATATAATATAGAATAACAGACATGAGTTTTTAAAAAATTTCAAAATACATTTTGCAATAGTTATTTAGAATTCAGAATATATTTTCTTTTATGGAAAAAGATAGTAAGATTTAAGTAACTCCTAAAGTTAACCATACATATATATAATCCAATGTGTAACTGAACAATAAAATTAAATACAATAGTTTAATTTAATAAGTGGTCAGTGACTTATTTTAATCACTAAAATCCGTGTTAAGACTATGTCATTTAGGCCTGGTGCAGTTGCTCATGCCTGTAATCCCAGCACTTTGGGAGGCAGAGGCGGGTGGATCTCTTGAGCTCAGTAGTTCGAGACCAGCCTGGGTAAAATAGCAAAACCCTATCTCTACAAAAAATACAAAAATTAGCCGGGAGTGGTGGCACACACTTGTAGTTCCAGCTACTTGGAGGATCGCTTGGGCCCAGAGAGGCGGAGGTTGCAGTGAGTCGAGATCGCTCCACTGCACTCCAGCCCAGACAACAGAGTGAGACACTTCCCTCTCACCCGCCAAAAGAAGGCTATTCATTTAATCATGGAATAGCTTTATACATGCAATATATAAGAAATTTAGAGTATTCATATCAATAAAATTTGGGTACTCATATCCTATTTTCTTAAGGCTATATATATTTCATATTGAACTTTTAAAATTGTATTTGAATTTTAATGCAGACTTTTGAAATTGTCAAACAAAAACAAACAAATGTATTTAAATTCTGTTTCTAACGGAGATTGTGGCCAAAATCTTTACTCTCATACTTAGAAATGATGAATAAATTGTAACTAAAAGTGAGGGGTGTGTGTGTGTGTGTAGTATCAATAATGAAGAAGGAGCAATTAAGAGCACAAGTTGATATTGCTTATCTAGGAGGTGATTATCAAATTCAGAAACAAATTATAATGCCCAAGAATTTGAGCCATAATGTCCATGCAGAAACAAAAGGTGAGACTTCAGGAGAAGTTAAACACAAAGCTGGAACTAAGGCAGCTACACAAAGTTAGCATCTTCTGACTTTCCACCTTTGGTGATGATAAAAAAATTACAATGACCTAATATGAGTCAAGTTGTCATATCTCTGCTCAGTTCTTGGTAGAAATAGAAACATCTCATGAGAGTTCAAAATGAAGAGTATGCCATACATAGGTTTGAAGTCTGATCCAAACTTGTTTATATATGTGAATCTTGTATAAGATATGTGAATCATGAAATGGAAGCATTAAAATTGGTACTGGAGTCATAAAGATGGACATATAGGTAAGTGGAATGGAACTGAAAGTCCAGAATTAAACCCTTATAATTAAAGTCAAATTATTTTGTACAATGGTACTGTATTAGTCAGGGTTCTCCAGAGAAACAGACCAAACAAGATGTGTGTATGTATGTGTATATGTGGAATGACAGATAACAGTCTGTCTGTCTCTGTCTCCCTCTGTCACACACACACACACACACACACACACACACACACATTGAGAGAGAAAGAGGGAGAGATTTATTTTAAGGAATTGGCTCATGTAATTGTGGAGACTTGGCAAGCCCAAAATAGGTAGAGTAGGTTGGCAGGCTATTGACCCAGGGAAAAGTAAAAGTTCAAGCCAAAGGCAATCTGCTGCCAGGATTCCTTCTTGCTCAGGGGTCAGTCTTTGTTCTACTAAGGCCTGCAACTGCTTGCATTGAGGCCCACTCACATTATGGAACCCATCCACATTATAGAGGGTAACCTCCTTTACTCAAAGTCTGCCAATTTAAATGTTAATCTCATCCAAAAAAAAAGACTTCACAAAACACATCCAGAATATTATTTCACCAAATATCTGGGCACTGTGGCCCAGCCAAGTTGACACAAAAAAATTAACCAACACAGGTGTCAAGACAAGAAGCAAAGGTTGTTTTTACACCAAATATTGCTGTAAAAGCTGAATACCCACAGGCAAAAAAGAAATGAGGTCAGACTCCTTCCTTAAACCATACACAAAAAGTGAACACAAAGTGGATCCTAGAGCTAATTTAAGAGCTGAAAATGTAAAAATCCTAGAAAAAAATAGGAATAAGTCTTCATGTACTCGGTCTAGGTAATGGTTTATTAGATCTGATACCAAAAGCACAGTGACAAAAGAAATTTATAGGTAAATTGGACATCAAAAATTTTTTAAAAGTTGCTACAAATGATACCATGAAGAAAGTGAAAGGTAGCCTATTGGCTGGGAGAAAATCTTTGCAAATCAATCGTTTATCTGATGAAGGACTAGTAGCCGAATATAAATTCCTACAACTCAATAATTAAAAGAGAAATCACATGTTTTAAAAATGGATAAAGGAGCTGAATAGACATATCTCCAGAAAAGATATAAAGAAGACCAATAAGCACATAAAAAATGTTCAACATCATTGTCCATTAGGGAAATACAAATCAAAATCATAATGAAATACCACTTCACACACACTAGAACTGCTAAAATAAAAAATATAGACCATAACAAGTGTTTATGAGGAAGTGGAGAAACTGGAACTCTCAGACACTGCTGGTGAGATTGTAAAATGCTACAAACTCTGAAAAACCGTCAGTTCCTCAAAATGCTATGCTGCTAACCACAGAGTTACCAAATGATGCAGTAGGTCCACTCCTGGGGGTATGCTAAAATATATATGAAAATGTACATCCACATAAAAACCTGTACATGAATGTCCATATCAGCATTATTCATAACAGTCAAAAATTAGAAAAAACCCAGATGTTCGTCAGCTGATAAAGGAATAAACAAAATGTGGTACATTTATACAATGAAATATCATTTGATAATAAAAAGAAATAAAGCAATGATGCATGCTACAACACAGATAAGCCTTAAAATATTATGCTAAGTGAAAGAAGTCAGTCACAAAAGACCACATATTTCATGATGTTGTTTATATAAAATGTCCAGATGAGGCAAATCCACAGTGACAGAAAGTAGATTATTGGTTGCTTGGAGGAAGGAGTGGAGTGAAGAGTGACTTCACGACACAGGTTTCCTTTTTGGAGTGACAAACTGTTCTAAACTTAGATTGTAGTGATGGTTACAGAATTCTGTGAATATACTAAAGCCATAGAATTGCACAATTTAAATCAGAAAATTGTATAGTACCTAACCTAAATCTCAATAAAGATGTTAAAAAAATTGTTCCTGGGGCAATGGTACTCCTGAGAAACTTTGAAAAAATAAATGTAAAACTACTGGAGACATGTTTCCATTATCTGTGCTGCACAAAACGCATATGGAGTAAATAATTGCTTTGGAAGGTAAGATTATAATCAAATATAAAAACAATTATAAGGAAATGATTTAATGAAGGTGCAATGAGCAAATACAAAAAAGATAATAGAAAAATCTGAAACAGAAAACGAAACAGGTATATTTAATATAGTTAGAGCCACATATGAACAGAATCCATAAGGAAACAATTAGAATTATAAAAAGAAACCAGGCTGATTTGAAAAATCAT
>NW_026657366.1:0-4936 GCF_009828535.3 Hylobates moloch | reverse complement strand
TGATAGTGTCCAGCTCATCTGGCTCAGGAGAAAGTTGCAATGCCAACACTGAAGCTCTTTTGTCTGCCCCCACGTGTCACAAGTCCTTCCAGGCCCTCTCTTTGCTCCTTCGCAGGTTGCTCATCAAGTTCGTGAACGACACGAAGGCCCCTAATTGGCAGGGCTACTTCTATACCGTACTGCTGTTCGTCACTGCCTGCCTGCAGACCCTCGTGCTGCACCAGTACTTCCACATCTGTTTCGTCAGTGGCATGAGGATCAAGACCGCTGTCATTGGGGCTGTCTATCGGAAGGTAGGGGGCGCTGTGCCATTGACATGTGGCCCGACTTCCACATCCCCTCCTGCAGCCCTGGGTTACTCTGGGGCCAGCGTGGGGATTTCCAGCCCAGCTTCTGGAGCAGTAGGATGAGGGTAGCTTCCCTGATCTTAGGTGGCAGGGACAGTGCGCATCAGGCATTGTACATTAGGAAGGCTGATTTCAAGGGTTGGCGTGTAGATGTCCTTGTGTATCAGCTGTGGGTAATTGAGTTTCTTGGATGGGTGGGTGGCCCTTGGTGTGGGGAAATCCAAGTTTGGATTCTCATTCTGCTGTTGATATTCTGTGTTTCAGCTTGTTGTCACTCTTTTTTTTGTTCATTGTTTTGAGACCAAGTCTCACTCTCTCCCCCAGACTGGAGTGCAGTGGCATGATCTTGGCTCACTGCAACTTCTGCCTCCTGAGTTCAAGCGATTCTTCTGCCTCAGCCTCCTGAGTAGGTG
The DNA here is from genome assembly GCF_009828535.3 of Hylobates moloch. Taxonomy (NCBI): domain Eukaryota; kingdom Metazoa; phylum Chordata; class Mammalia; order Primates; family Hylobatidae; genus Hylobates; species Hylobates moloch. The sequence continues at coordinate 4,176 of NW_026657366.1, read as the reverse complement.
GGACTACAGGTGCCTGCCACCACGACCGGCTAATTTTTGTATTTTTAGTAGAGACAGGGTTTTGCCATGTTGGCCAGGCTGATCTTGAACTGCTGACCTCAGGTGATCTGCCTGCCTCAGCCTCCCAAAGTGCTGGGATTACAAGCATGAGCCACCATGCCCAGCCTGTTGTTACTCTTAATTTGAACTGAGCAGGTGGCACATTCTTCACATGATAAGAGTATGTAGCAGGCATTTGTGTACGTCCAGTTTCAAAGGAACCAAATGACCTTCTTGATCCCTATAAATTATTATTATTATTTTTTGTCTTGAGGTCAAGGAAACTGCTTGGCCCCTACGTTAGGAAGAGACAGTCTTGCAGGTACTTGATGAACTAGAGGAGTGATTATCAGGCCTGTCTGTGAATTAGACTCACCTGGGGAGCTTAAACTGATGGAGGCCAGGCGCTGTAGCTCCTGCCTGTAATCCCAGCAGTTTGGGAGACCAAGGTGGGGAAATCACTTGAGGCCTGACGTTCAATACCAGCCTGGTCAATATAGCGAGACCCTGACTCTGTAGAAAATAAAAAAAAAATTAGCCAGGTATGGTGGCGTGCACCTGTAGTCCCATCTACTCAGGAGGTTGAGTTAGAACAATCACTTGAGCCCTGGAGTTGGAGGCTGCTGTGAGTCCTGGTTAGCATCCCTGCATTCCAGCCTGTGTGACAGAATGAGACCCTGTCTCAAAAAACAAAAAAACTTCCTGACACCTAGGTCGCACCAGACCAGTGCAAGTGAGATTGCTGAGGTTGCACCCAGGTGTCATTGTTTTTATTTTTATTTTTTGACATAGGTTCTTGCTCTGTCACCCAGACTGGAGTGCAGTGGCACGATCTTGGCTCACTGCAGCCTCCACCTCCCGGGCTCAAACGATCCTGCCACCTCAGCCCCCCACGTAGCTGGGACCAGAGGCATGCGCCACCACACCTGCTAATGTCTTAGTGTTTTTAAAACTCACCAGATCATAGTGTGCAACCATGTTTGAGGGCCAGGGAGATTTGCCCCTACTAGGGCATCTTTGGCAATATCTGGGGGCATTTTTGGTTGTCCCAGCTGGGGGTGAGGGCATGTAGTGGGTCGAGGCCAGGGATGCTGCTAAACCTCCTACAGTGCACAAGACAGCCCCCCCAAAGAATTATCCGGCTCCAGATGTCAAGAATGCCAAGGCTTAGAGACCCTGGCCCAGACCCTCAGTCCTTCAGTGGGATCTGGGACCAGCAGCACTGGGACAGCCTGAAAGCGTAGAAATGCAGAATCCCAGGCCACACCCCAGACCTGCAGAATCCGAAACAACTCCCCCAACCCCCCACCACTGCCCCCAAAAAAACCCAGCCGCATGTGTGCACATTAAAGCATGCGAAGCCCTGGTTTCAAGGACACCTAGGGTCCCTTGCCAATTGATGAGTTCAAGGTTGGGAGGCAGTGAGCACCGTGGATAAGAATGTGGGCTTTGAGATGACAAAGGCGTCCCGGGCAGGCAGACAGGTTGGGAGGGGAGGAGCAGAGATCTGTGGCATTTCTGCCCCTGAGAGTCTCTTTCCTCTCCGTGGGTCTGGAGGGAGAGTCAGGCCTCTTCACCTGCCACACTCACCCACCTTCCCTCTCCTTTGTCCCACAGGCCCTGGTGATCACCAATTCAGCCAGAAAATCCTCCACGGTCGGGGAGATCGTCAACCTCATGTCTGTGGACGCTCAGAGGTTCATGGACTTGGCCACGTACATTAACATGATCTGGTCAGCCCCCCTGCAAGTCATCCTTGCTCTCTACCTCCTGTGGCTGGTGTGTGTTTGGCGCCGTTTCCCTTTGCATGCAGGGAGGGACTTCTACGTGTGGGCAGTGGGCTGAGGGAGTGGGTGTTGATGGTAATGGCATGTATAGCTCCCTGGCAGTTCCGGCTGTCGGTCATATTTTATTTTCCAGCCTGTTAACCAGTTCCTCGGTATTTTGTTCCTTTTCTGAGTTGTCAGGTTGATGTTGTCCTTGGTGGCATGGCGTTTTCATTTTCTCTTTCCTTGACAGTGTCAGTAATTAACTACCCTACAACGGACACATCATATTTCTCCCCTTGAATCCTCCCAAACGCTAACCAGACTCACTTATTCACTAGTCCCTAATTATGGTGGTCAAGATTCTCTCAATTGCAAAGGATATAAATCTATCTTAAAGTAGCCTAAGTGGCTGGTTGCAGTGGTTCACGCCTGTAATCCCAGCACTTTGGGAGGCCAAGGCGGGTGGATCACCTGAGGTCAGGAGTTCGAGACTAGCCTCAATGTGGAGAAACCCTGTCTGTACTAAAAATGCAAAATGAGCTGGGTGTGTTGGTGCATGCCTGTAATCCCAGCTGCTCGGGAGGCTGAGGCAGGAGAATTGCTTGAACCTGAGAGGTGGAGGTTGCGGTGAGCCGAGATCGGGCCATTGCACTCCAAGCCTGGGCAACTCAGCAAAACTGCGTCTCAAAAAAAAAAAAAAAAAAGTAGTCTAAGTAAGTAAAGGGAACTTTGGGGCTGCCTGTATCTCAGAAATCTGGGGACTAGCTTGAGGCGTGGATTGATCCAGGAGATCAGGCAGTGTTGTCAGTACTCAGTTTCACTCACTCTTTCATCATTTCCTGGCCCTGTTCTCTGAGTTGACATCATTCTCAGTGGTACTTCCCAACATGGCTGCATAGCTTTGGACTGATGACATCCTGACAGAAAAAGGTGCCAGAGAAAAGACAAGGCATAATTTCTCTGCACAGCCAGAGTCAGTCTCAGAGAGCAATCTGATTGGCCTGGCTTGGTCCTATTCACACCCCTGAACCAATCACTATGGCCCAGGAGGCAGAGTTCTCTGATTGGCCAGCCTGGGTCACATGTCCTCTCCCATGGCAGAAGGCATGTGATTGACAGCCCTTCCACGTGGAGAGGGAGAGTTCCCAAAATGATGATAAGCAAAGAGGATCATAGCACAACACATGCCTTGTGCTTTGCTACCTCTGGATCTTTGCCACGTGTCTTTCTTTCCTTCTTCCTAATTGATGAAAGCCTGCTCATCCCCCAAGGCTGTAACAAACACTACTTCCATTGATTTCCCGTCCCCTCTCAATTAGATGGACTTCTTCTTTTGAATTTTGAATCCCAATACCTTTAGTATAGGAACTCATCTAATAACACTTTCTGAAATAGTTTTTTTTGTTTTGTTTTTGTTTTGACATGGAGTCACTCTCTGTTGCCCAGGCTGGAGTGCGGTGTGCCATCTCGGCTCGCTGCAACATCTGCCGCCCAGGTTCAAGCAATTCTCCTGCCTCAGTCTCCCGAGTAACTGGGACTGCAGGCTTACGCCACCACGGCTGCTAATTTTTTTTTTTTTTTTGTATTTTTAGTAGAGACGATGTTTGACCATGTTGGCTAGGCTGATCTTGAAGTCCTGGCCTCGGGTGATCTACCCTCCGTGGTCTCCCAAAAGTGTTGGAATTACAGGCGTAAGCCACTGCGCCTGGCCCACTTTCTGAAATAGTTTTTTTTTTTTTTTTTTTTTCTCAGTGTACTGCCTCCTCTTTGACGGGTAACATGTTAGCTACTTGCAGGCATACAGCAGCTGACTTTCGTGTCTTCCGTGGGTACAACCCCAGCAGGGCCTGGTACATAATGGGCACAGCTCAAATTATTACCTGTTATTGAAAGAGAAGGGCTGGACGAAATGGCTCATGCCTGTGATCTGAACACTTTGGGAGGCTGAGGCAGGTGGATCATCTGAGGCCAGGAGACCAGCCTGGCCAACATGGCAAAAACCCTGTCTCTACTAAAGATATAAACATTAGCCAGGCATGGTGGTGTATGTGTATAATCTCAACTACTTGGGTGGCTGAGGCAGGAGAATGGCCTGAATCTGGGAGGTGGAGTTTGTATTGAGCTGAGCTTGCGCCACTGCACGCCAGCTTGGGCAATACAGTGAGACTCTGTCTTAAAAAGGAAGAAGAAAAAAATTACTGGTTTATTTGGCTGTAATTTGCTTTTTTTGTACATTTGTAGAGCAGAAGGTGAGTAAAGTGTTTCTAATAATAAAACTCAGAAAAAACACCAGAATTTAGTAGGCTGGGCACAGATATAGGTGGCATGAGCCTGTAATCCCAGCACTTTGGGAGGCTGAGGTGGAAGG
>NW_026657365.1:0-4936 GCF_009828535.3 Hylobates moloch | reverse complement strand
AGTTCTCAACCTGTCACCCTTGCTGGATTGTCGTGGCACAAAGTCAGTTCAGATTTTATTTCAACATTCCATTCCATTCCATTCCATTCCATTCCATTCCATTCCATTCCGTTCTGTTCCATTCCATTCCTTTCCATTCCATTTCATTCCATTCTGTTCTATTGCATTCCATTCCATTCCATTCCTTTCAATTCCATTCCACACTATTCTATTCTATTCCTTTATTTCAAGAAGTTCTCAGTCTGTCATCCTGGTTGGATTACAGTGGCTCAATGTCAGCTCACATTTTATTTCACCGTTCCATTCCATTCCATTCCATTCCATTCCATTCCATTCCATTCCACTTCATTCCATTCCGTTCCATTCCGTTCCATTTCATTCCGTTCCATTCCATTCCATTCCATTGAATTCCATTCCTTTCTGTTCCATTGCATTCCATTCCAATCCAATCCATTCCATTCCCTTTCATTCCATTCCATTCCATTCCATTCCATTCCATTCCATTCCATTCCTTTCTATTCCATTCCAATCCATTCCATTCCATTCCACACTATTCTATTGTATTCCTTTCTTTCAAAAATGTCTCAATCTTTCACACTGGCTGGATTGCAGACACACAATAACAGCTCACATTATCTTTCACTGTTGCATTCCATTCCATTCGATTCCATTCCATTCCATTCCGTTCACTTGCATTCCGTTCCATTTCTCTCCGTTCCGTTTCATTCCATTCCATTCCATTCCATTGCATTCCATTCCATTCCGTTTCATTCTGTTCCATCGCACTCCATTCCATTCCATTGCATTCCATTCCCTTCCGTTCCATTCGATTCCATTACATTCCAAAATATTCTACTCTATTCCTTCCTTTCAACAAGTTCTAAACCTGTCACCCTGGTCGGATTGCAGTGGTACAATGTCAGCTCACATTTTATTTCACCGTTCCATTCCATTCCATTCCATTCCATCCCATTCGATTCTATTCCATTCCATTTATTTCCATTTTGCTCCATTCCGTTCAATTCCGTTGCATTGCACTCCATTCCATTCCTTTTCATTCCATTCCATTCCATTCCATTCCATTCCATTCCATTCCATTCCATTCCATTCCATTCCACACTATTCTATTATATTCCTTTCTTTCAACAAGTTATCAATCCATCAGCTTAGCTGGACTGCAGTGGCACGATGCCAGCTCACATTTTATTGCAACATTCCATTCCATTCCATTCCGTTCCATTCCATTCCATTTCATTCCCCTCCATTCCATTCCATTTCATTCCCTTCCATTCCATTCTATTCCATTGCAGTCCATTCCATTCCATTCCATTGCATTCCATTCCATTCCATTCCATTCAATTCCTTTCCATTTTTTTCCATTCTTTTCCATTCTGTTCCATTGCACTCCATTCCGTTCCGTTCCGTTCCATTCCATTCCATTCCATTCCATTCCACAGTATTCTATTCTATTCCTTTCTTTCCACATGTTCTTAATTTGTCACCCTGGCTGGATTGCAATAGCACAATGACAGCTCTCATTTTATTTCACCATTCCATTCCATTCCATCCCATTCCATCCCATTCTATTCCATGCCATTTCATTCCATTCCATTCCATTCCTTTCAATTCGTTTCTATTCCATTCCAATCCATTCCATTCCTTTCCACAGTATTCTGTTCAATTCCTTTCTTTAAGAATGTCTCAATATTTCACCCTGGCTGGATTGCAGATGCAGAATAAAAGCTCACATTTTATTTCACTGTTGCATTCCATTCCATTCCATTCCATTCCATTCCATTCCATTCCATAGCACTCCATTCCATTCCATTGTATTCCATTCCCTTCCATTCCATTCGATTCCATTCCATGCCACACTATTTTATTCTATTCCTTCCTTTCAACAAGTTCTAAACCTGTAACTCTGGTCGGATTGCAGTGGCACAATGTCAGCTCACATTTTATTTCACCATTGCATTCCATTCCATTCCATCCCTTTGGATTCTATTTCATTCCATTTATTTCCATTTTGTTCCGTTCTGTTCCATTCCGTTGCATTGCACTCCATGTCATTCCATTCCATTCCATTCCATTCCTTTCCAATCCATTGGATTTCACACTATTCTCTTATATTCCTTTCTTTCAACAGGTTATCAGTCCGTCAGCCTTTGCTAGATTGCAGTGGCACAATGGCAGCTCACATTTTATTGCACCATTCCATTCAATTCCATTCCGTTCCATTCCATTCAATTTTATTCCCTTCCATTCTGTTCTATTCCATTTTACTCCATTCCATTCCATTCCATTCCATTCCATTGCATTCCATTCCATTCCATTCCATTCTTCCATTCCATTCCATTGCATTCCATTCCATTCCATTCCATTCCATTGCATTCCATTCCATTCCATTGCATTGCATTCCATTCCATTCCATTGCATTCCATTCCATTCCATTCCATTCCATTTCATTCCTTTCAATTCCTTCCAATTTTTTTCCATTCTTCTCCATTCCGTTCCATTGCACTCCATTCCATTCCATTCCAGTCCATTCCATTCGATTCCCTTCCATTCCATTTCATTCCATTCCATTCCATTCCATTCCATTCCATTCCATTCCGTTCCATTTCGCTTCATTCGATTCCATTCCATTCCATCCCATTCCACACTATTGTATTGTATTCCTTTCTTTCAACTTGTTCTCAATCTGTCACCCTGGCTGGATTGCAGTAGCAGAATGTCAGCTCACATTTTATTTCACTGTTCCATTCCATTCCATTCCGTTTCACTCTATACCACTCCATGCAATTGCGTTTCACTCAGATCCATTCCACTCCTTTCCATTCCTTTCCATTCCATTCCATTCCATTCCACACTTTTCTATTGTATTCCTTTCTTGCAACAAATTCTCTGTCACCCTGGCTGGATTGCAGTATCAAAATGTCAGCTCAGATTTTATTTCATCATTCAATTCCATTCCATTCCAATACACACCATTCTATTCTAATCCTTTCCTTTAACAAGTTCTTAATCTGTCACCCGAGCTGGATTGCAGTGGCACAGTATCAGCTCACATTTTATATCACCGTTCCATTCCATTCCATTCCATTCCATTCCATTCCATTACGTTCCATTCCGTTCCATTCCATTCCATTCCGTTCCATTCCCTTCCATTGTACTCTATTCCATTCCCTTCCACTCTATTCCATTCCACAAAATTCTATTATATTCCTTTCTTTCAACAAGTTCTCAATCAGTCACTGTGGCTGGATTCCAGTGGCACAATGTCAGCTTACATTTTATTTCAACTTTCCATTCCATTCCATTCCATTGCATTTTTTTCCATTTCATTCCATTCCGTTCCAATCCGTTCCATAGCACTCCCTTCCATTCTTTTCCATTCAATTCTATTCCATTCCATTCCATTCCATCCCGTTTCATTCCGTTACATTCCACACAATTCTATTCTTGTCCTTTCTTTCAACAAGATCTCAATTTGTCACCCCGGCTGGATTTCAGTGGTACAAAGTCAGCTCACATTTTATTTCACCATTCCATTCTATTCTATACCTTTCTATCAACAAGTTCACAATCTGTCACCATGGCTGGATTGCAGTGGCACAATGTCAGCTCAATTTTCATTTCAGCATTCCATGCCATTCCATTCCATTCCATTCCTTTCCATTCCATTATTTCATTACTTTCCATTCCATTCGATTGCACTCCATTCCATTTCATTCCATTCCATTCGATTCCATTCCACACTTTTCTATTCTATTCTGTCCTTTCAACAAGTTCTCAAACTGTCACCCTGGCTGGATTGCAGTGGCACAATGTTAGCTCACATTTTATTTCACCGTTCCATTCCATTCCATTCCATTCCATTACATTACATTCAATTTCATTAAATTCAGTTCCATTCCGTTCCATTGCACTCCCTTCCATTCCATTCCATTCCATTGCATTCCAATCAATTCCATTCCATTCCATTCCATTCCATTCCATTCCATTGCATTCCAATCCATTCCATTCCATTCCATTGCATTCCAATTAATTCCATTCCATTTCATTCCATTCCATTCCATTCCATTCCATTCCATTCCATTCCACTCCATTGCATTCCATTCCATTCCACTCCATTGCACTCCATTCCACACTCTTCTATTCTCTTCCTTTCAACAGCTTCTCAATTTGTCACACTCTCTGTATTGCAGTGGCACAATGTCAGCTCACATTTTATTTCACCTTTCTATTTCGTTCCATTCCATTCCATTCCATTCCACACAATTCTATTCTATTCCTTTCTTTCAACAAGTTCTCAGTCTGTCACCTTTGTTGGATTTCAGTGGCACAGTGTCAGCTCACATTTTATTTCACCGTTCCATTCCAATCCATTCCGTTCCGTTCCGTTCCATTCCATTCCATGCCATTCCATTCCCTTCCATTTCGTTTCATTCTGTCCATTGCAGTTCATTCCATTCCATTCCATTCCATTCCCTTCTATTCCATTCCATTCCATTCCATTCGACTCCATTCCATTCCAATTCATTCCATTCCGTTCCATTCCATTCCATTCCATTTCATTACATTCAGTTCCATTGCAATCCGTTCAATTCCATTCCATTCAATTCCATTCCCCTCCATTGCATACCAATCCATTCCATTCCACAGTATTCTATTCATTTCTTTAAACAAGTTCTCAATGTGTAACCCTTGTTTTATTGCAATTTCACAAAGTTCGCTCATATTTTATTTCACCGTTCCATTCCATTGCATTCCATTCCATTCCATTTCGTTCCATTCCCTTTCATTACGTTCCACTCCCCTCCATTCCATTCCATCTCATTTCATTCCCTTCCATTAAATTCCACACTATTCTATTCTATTCCTTTCCTTCAAAAAGTTCTCAATCTGTCACCCTGGCTGGATAGCACTGGGACAA
>NW_026657364.1:0-4937 GCF_009828535.3 Hylobates moloch | reverse complement strand
GCGGTGGCTATGGCAGCAGCTTTGGGGGTATTGATGGGCTGCTGGCCGGAGGTGAGAAGGCCACCATGCAGAACCTCAATGATGGCCTGGCCTCCTACCTGGACAAGGTGTGCGCCCTGGAGGAGGCCAACACTGAGCTGGAGGTGAAGATCTGTGACTGGTACCAGCGGCAGGCCCCGGGGCCCGCCTGTGACTACAGCCAGTACTACAGGACAATCGAGGAGCTGCAGAACAAGGTAGGGCCTGCTGGTGGGAGGGGTCTCTGGGGGGCATGACTTCTTCCCCCTCAACTCCTGCCCTGGCCAAAGGCCTGGAGTCCAGCCATAGGGTCTCAGGGAGCCAAGAGTGGTTTGGCTGTGGCTTACCTTCTGGGAACCTGCCTTGGGGCCCCTGTGTGGCCCACATCCCCCTTTTCTGGGGGCAGCAGGCTGAGTCAGGAACAAACAGGCCTCGTGGAGCCCCTTGGAGCCTCAGTTTCTCCCCCATGGAGCTCCTCCACCTGGAGAGGTTGTAGGATGAGGCAGGAGGATGCAGATGGAGGGCTGGGCCCATGGGCCGCTGGATGCGTGGTGTCTTGCTCCTTTGGAGCAGGGGTCAGCAGGAGGGGGTTTTGGGAGATGTGGAGTGGGGGTGTCTGGGTGAACTCCCGATAGCACCTGCTTCGGGGGGAGGCAGAAAGGAGGGGGTGGGACCTCAGGGTGGGGAAGGCCTCTGATGTGCCTTATTTGGGGATTTTTCTGGCTTCTCCTTTCCTCCTGCTGTCCCTTAAGATGGGCTCAGCAAACCCCAGGGGACAGGGCTGCTGGCTGGAGCCCAGGGTTACGGATTAGGAGGGGTCCTGACTTCTGATTTGGAACCACTCTTTGGTGAGGGCTCCTTTAGCCTCCTTTTGGGGGAGCCTGTCACGGGCACCCTCTAGCTGACTGTAAAAGGAGGGGTTTGCCCACATCCCCTCCCTTGTTCTAGAATTCTGGGACAGCTTCTGCCCTGGGGACATTTTCCCTTTCTTTTCTGGTTGCCTCATAGTCCCAGCCAGCTGTCTCTTCTCCTTTAAGGCTGAGCCTGGCATGGGTGTCTGGTGGGGTACTGAGAAGCAGGGGAAGAAGAGGCACCTTTCAGCCCTTTAGAGTCCTGCTTGCCCCTCCTCTGCCAATAATACAGCACGGGGCAAGGGAGGGGCTGGGTGGGAAGAGAGGCCCCCCAGGCAGGAAGATCTGCTCAGAACCCTGCTGTGGGCTCAGCCACCCCCATCCAGTGACCTGACTACTTTCCCATCTCCTCAGATCCTCACAGCCACCGTGGATAATGCCAACGTCCTGCTACAGATTGACAATGCCCATCTGGCTACTGCTGACTTCCGCCCCAAGTGAGTCCTAGCTGTGGGCTTGGGCAGCCTTGGGCCAGCTGGGGGAGGATCTCAGGGTACCCCTCCTGACCCCAGGACTTCTTGGTTGCTTGTGGCAAGGCCCAGGAGCTCAGGGTGGGGCAGTCCAAGGAGCCCCACTCCTTAGTCCAGGATGCAATGAAGGCAGCCAGTTCTGAAGATTGCTGGGCTTAGGCAGGGAATAGAAGAGAGGGAGGGGAGGCGGGAGGCAGAGAGAAGTAAGGAAGCTGGTGGGCATGGGATCTGGCCTTGTGATGGTCCCAGGGCCCCGAGGCTGGAATTTGTGTCCACTCGACCCTCTCGTCAGCCATTCCAACCCCTTAGAGTCCTGGCAAAATGAAGGCAGGTGAGTAGCCAGGACCTGGACCTGCAGGTCCAAGCAGCCTGGGCTGAAGTCCCTGATTCCCACGGCAGGTTTGAGACAGAGCAGGCCCTGTGCCTGAGTGTGGAGGCCGACATCAATGGCCTGCACAGGGTGCTGGATGAGCTGACCCTGGCCAGAGCTGACCTGGAGATGCACATTGAGAACCTCAAGGAGGAGCTGGCCTACCTGAAGGAGAATCACGAGGAGGTGAGGTGGCTGGGGCAGAAGGTGAAAGATGCTGAGGAGTGGGTGGCAGAGCCCTGGGGCTGGGCCATGGCTGAGGCCGCGGGAGAGAGCAGAGCAGGCGCACTGGGATTAGTCACCTTAGAGGGCTTCCCTGTCTGCAGAGCCCTGATCCTTGGGGTCCAGCGTGCAGGGCAGACTCCTCTTTGTACCACATTGCTTCTCTGTACCCGAGGAAGCTCCCAGGGTTCCGCAGAGGCTCCCTCTACCTGCCCTGGCCTCCCTCACGAGGGCGGGGGATAAGTAAGGAAGTCACCTTCTTGTCCCATTTTCGCACTCTCAAAGCTGAACGTCTACATAGAAGCTTGGAAATTAGAGGGGAAATTTTGGGAGCATAGGCCTAATAGTTAGATTTTATTTTGGAGAGCCCTTGGTCTAATGGGGGAGATAGAGTCTGATGGTGGAAGCAATACTGAGCAGATGAATAAAAATCATTTAGAGGGTCAGATAGAGCAGAGGGAGAACAAAGGAGGGGTCCTTGTGGGGAGTGGGGTCCCCCGTGGGGGAAGGCTTGGGAGCAAGAGGTCAGAATGGGTCCAGATGTGCACATCCACATCCCCTTTTTCCATAGGAGATGAACGCCCTGTGAGGCCAGGTGGGCGGTGAGATCAATGTGGAGATGGACGCTGCCCCAGGCATGGACCTGAGCCGCATCCTGAATGAGATGCATGACCAGTATGAAGAGATGGCAGACAAGAACCGCAAGGATGCCGAGGATTGGTTCTTCAGCAAGGTGGGGGCTGCTGCAGGCCAGAGGTCTCTCTTAGGGGCTGGGGCTCAGGGGCCTTAGCATTGACAGTAAGCCCACAGCCAGGTGTCTTTGAAGTGCCGCCTCCTCCGCAAGCTGCATGGACCACAGGGTCACCCACTGCATCAACAGACCTGGAGCTGAGCTCAAGCTGTGATCTGGGGGGTGGGTGGGGAGGTAGGGAGCCCCCACAGAATAAAGGCAGAGGGTAAAGGCCTTGGGAGTCCCCACCTCTCTCTCAAGAAGTCAGGAACTAGCACCAAGAGCCAGGCTACATGTTCTGGCTGGTTCTCAAGTTTCTGGTCTGTGCATCCCACATGCAGTGATTAACCATAAAAAGTTAACATTTCAAATGGCATGTTTCTGGGCTTTGGGACGTGGGAAGCTGGTGAGAAGGCACCACTCTCTCCACAGTTAGATTTGGGAGGAGGCCTGACTTGGGAGAGGGATCCAGGCTCTCACCACCCTGTCCTGTGTCCTGTCTGCAGACAGAGGAGCTGAACTGCGAGGTGGCTACCAACAGCGAGCTGGTGCAGAGTGGCAAGAGCGAGATTTTGGAGCTCCGGCGCACCATGCAGGCCTTGGAGATCGAGCTGCAGTCCCAGCTCAACATGGTAGGAACAGTCCTGTGCATGGGGGTGGGCCCAGAAGAGGACACTGACAACCCTCACTGACCCCTGGTCTTCCTGCCCTCCTGCACAAAGCATCCCTGGAGGGCAACCTGGCAGAGACAGAGAACCGCTACTGCATGCAGCTGTCCCAGATCCAGGGGCTGATCAGCAGCGTGGAGAAGCAGCTGGCCCAGCTTCGCTGCGAGATGGAGCAGCAGAACGGGGAATACAAGATCCTCCTGGACGTGAATACGTGGCTGGAGCAGGAGATCGCCACCTACCGCCACCTGCTGGAGGGCGAGGATGCCCGGTGAGTGGGGGAGCCTGGGGTCAGGGCTGGTGGCCTCTTGGCAGGGGTGGGGCTCTCAGACTCACATCTAATTTCCTCTCTGTTTTTTCTTTTTTCTTTCTTTCAGGCTGACTCAGTACAAGAAAGAACATAAGCATCTTCGTGGCTGAGGCCTTGGGGATTGGGTGCATGGGATAGGCAGCCCACCTGCACATTGCTGGGGCTGGGTCCCCAGGAGCTCCAGGAGTTGATGGCTGTCCCTCAGCAGGGGTGGGAGAACTGACCCATTAACACTGAGGATTGATACTCAAGAAAAGATCAAATGAGAGAGATGCTGTCTGGTCTGATGGGGGTGGGGCAGGGAACTGGTCCTTACCTTGGAGATCCTAGTCTGATGGAGGAGACAGGTCTCAGCTCTGGAGATTGTCATCTGATGGGAAGATAGGAACATGGTCTCATGATCTTTGCTCTTGACAGCTTTCGGATGAGCAAAAGCAGTCCTGTCTCTGGGGACTCTAGCCTGATGGGAAATAGGGACATGGTTCCTTGTCCTCCAAATTCCAGTCTGATGGAGAAGATATGATCCTAGCCCCAGGGTTCCTAGTCTAACAGAGGAGACAGGGGCCTGGTTTTTGTCTTGGCCATCCTAGTCTGATGGGGGATATGGGAGCAAGTCTATGTCCTGGAGACTGCAGAGAAATGGAGACGGATTTCATGGAGTCTACGTGGCTCCTTCCTGGCAGGACACACTGGGTCACAATCAAATAACCCATCTGGGGAGGCAAGACTCACACAGGGCCACTGGCAGAGAGATGGGATGGGAGGGAGGCGGTGGCAGGGACAGGAGGGATGTGTGTGCAGTGTGATGTCAAGGTGCCAGTGGAGGCACTCACAGCACCTGGGGGAGGACGAGGGAGAGAGCTGGCTCCTGTCCATGAGGGCTAGGGGGCAAGTGAGGGTCTCCTGGCCCCTACCCGCTTTAAAGTGCCTGCTTCTCCTGCAGCGGTGACCACCCGTCAGATGTGTAGCATTGTGGAAGAGGTCCAGGATGGCAAGGTCATCTCCTCCCGCGAGCAGGTCCACCAGACCACCCGCTGAGGACTCAGCTTCCCCGGCCAGCCCCCCAAGAGGCAGGGAGGCAGCTACCCCATCTGCCCCAAAGTCTTCGGCCTCTCCAGCCTCAGCCCCCTGCTTCAGTCCTTTCCCCATGCTTCCATGCCTGATGACAATAAAGCTCGTTGGCTCAGCTACGAAATGTGTCCTTGTTCTGGCCCCTGAAGTGGGCACTAGGGACAAAA
>NW_026657363.1:0-4940 GCF_009828535.3 Hylobates moloch | reverse complement strand
ATGTCCTTTGTCTCCTCTGATGCTGTCTTCCTCATGGGAAAGCTGTGGCCTCCTATATCAGCTCTGAGGCTGTGTCTTCCTCATGGGAAAGCTGTGCTCTCCTAAGTCTCCTCTGAGGCTGTCTTCCTCATGGGATACCTGGGCTCTCCTATTCTCCTTTGAGGCTGTTTCTTCCTCAAGGGAAATCAGTGCCCTCCTATTCTCCTCTGATGCTGTGTCTTCCTCCTGCGAAAGTTGCCCTCTCCTATTTCTCCTCTGAGGCTATGTCTTCCTCATTGGAAAGCTGCACTCTCCTATTTCTGCTCTAAGACTGTGTCTTCCTCATGGGAATGCTGTGCCCTCCCATGTCTCCTCTGAGTCTGTGTCTTCCTCCTGTGAAAGCTATGCTCTCCTATGTCTTCTCTGAGGCTGTGTCTTTCTCATGGGAAAGCTGTGCTCTCCTATTCTCCTCTGAGGCTGTGTCTTCCTCATGGGTAAGCTGTGCTCTCCTTTGTCTCCTCTGAGGCTGTCTTCCTCATGGGAAAGCTGTGTCCTCCTATTTCTCCTCTGAGGCTGTGTCTTCCTCGTGTGAAAGCTCTGCTCTTGTATTCTTCTCTGAGGCTGTCTCTTCCTCAAGGGAAATCTGTGCTATCCTATGTCTCCTCTGATGCTGTGTCTTCCTCATGGGAAAGCTGTGCTCTCTTATGTCTCCTTTGACGCTTTCATCCTCATGGGAAATTTGCGCTCTCCTATTTCTACTCTGAGGCTGTCTTCCACATGGGAAAGTTGTGATGTCCTTTGTCTCCTCTGATGCTGTCTTCCTCATGGGAAAGCTGTGCCCTCCTGTATCTGCTTTGAGGCTGTGTCTTACTCATGGGGTAGCTATGCTCTCCTGTGTCTCCTCTGAGGCTGTGTCTTCCTCATGGAAAAGCTGTGCTCTCCTATTTCTCCTCTGAGGCTCTCTTCCTCTTGGGAAATCTCTGCTCTCCTATGTCTATTCTGAACCTGTGTCTTCCTCATGGGAAAGCTGTGTTCTCTTACGTATCCTCTACGGCTGTCTTCCTCATGGGAAATTTGCGCTCTCCTATTTCTCCTCTGAGGCTGTCTTCCTCATGGGAAAGCTGGGCTCTCCTATTCTCATATGAGGCTGTTTCTTCCTCAAGGGAAAGCTGTGCCCTCCTATTTTCTTCTGATTCTGTGTCTTCCTCCTGTGAAAGCTGCGCTCTCCTATTTCTCCTCTGAGGCTGTGTCTTCCTCATGGGAAAGCTGCACTATCCTATGTCTTCTCTGAGGCTGTGTCTTACTCAGGCGAAAGCTGAGCCCTCATATGTCTGCTCTGACCCTTTGTCTTCATCATGGGAAGGCTGCGCCCTCCTATGTCTCTTCTGAGGGTATGTGTTACACATGGGAAAGCCGTTCGGTCCTATGTCTGCTCTGACGCTGTGTCTTCCTTATGGGAATGCTGTGGTCTCCTATTTCTCCTCCTAGGCTGTGTCTTCCTCGTGGGAAACCTGCACTCTCCTGTGTCTCCTCTGAGGCTGTGTCTTCCTCATGGGAAAGCTGTGCCCTCCTCTTCCCCTCTGAGGCTGTGTCTTCCTTATGGGAAAGCTGTCCTCTCCTATTTCTCCTCTAAGGCTCTCTTCCTCATAGGAAAGCTGTGCTCTCCTATGTCTCCTCTGAGGCTGTGTCTTCCTCATGGAAAAGCTGTGCTTTCCTATTTGTCCTCTGAGTCTGTCTTCTTCATGAGAAAGCTGTGCCCTCCTATGTCTCCCAGGAGGCTGTGTTTTCCTCATTGGAAAGCTGTGCCCTCCTGTATCTGCTCTGAGGATGTCTTCCTCCTGGGAACCCTGCGCTTTCCTATGTCTCCTCTCAGGATGTGTCTTCCTCATGGGAAAGCTGCGCCCTCCTATGTCTCCTCTGATGCTTTGTCTTCCTCATGGGAAATCTGTGCTCTCCTATTCTCCTCTGACGCTCTGTCTTCCTCATGGGGAAGCGGTACTCTTGTATTTCTCCTCTGGGGCTGTGTCTTCCTCATGGGAATGCTGCGGTTTCCTACGTCTCCTCTGAAGCTGTGTCTTCCTCATGGGAAAGCTGTGCCCTCCTATGTCTCCTCTGAGGCTGTGTCTTTCTCATGGGAAAGCTGTGCTCTCCTATTCTCCTCTGAGGCTGTGTCTTCCTCATGGGAATGTTGCGCTATCCTACTTCTCCTCTGAGGCTGTCTTCCTCAAGGGAAATCTGTGCTCTCCTATGTCTCCCTGATGTTGTGTCTTCCTCTTGGGAAACTCTTCTCTATTATGTCTCCTCTGCCGCTTTCATCCCCATTTGAAATTTGCGCTGTCTTATTTGTACTCTGAGGCTGTCTTCCACATGGGAAAGTTGTGATGTCCTTTGTCTCCTCTGATGCTGTCTTCCTCATGGGAAAGCTGTGCCCTCCTCTTCCCCTCTGAGGCTGTGTCTTCCTTATGGGAAAACTGTCCTCTCCTATTTCTCCTCTAAGGCTCTCTTCCTCATAGGAAAGCTGTGCTCTCCTATGTCTCCTCTGAGGCTGTCTCTTCCTCATGGGAAAGCCGTGCTCTCTTATGTCTCCTCTGAGGCTGTGTCTTCCTCATGGGAAAGCTGTGCTCTCTTATGTCTCCTCTACGGCTGTCTTCCTCATGGGAAACCTGGGCTCTCCTATTCTCCTTTGAGGCTATTTCTTCCTCAAGGGAAACCTGTGCCCTCCTATTCTCCACTGATGCTGTGTCTTCCTCCTGTGAAAGCTGCCCTCTCCTATTTCTCCTCTGAGGCTGTTTCTTCCTCATGGGAAAGCTGCACTCTACTATGTCTGCTCCAAGACTGTGTCTTCCTCACGGGAATGCTGCGCTCTCTGATATCTGCTCTGAGGCTGTGTCTTACTCAAGCGAAACCTGAGACCTCCTGTGTCTGCTCTGAGGCTGTGTCTTCCTCATGGGAAAGCTGCACCCTGCTATGTCTCCTCTGAGGCTGTGTCTTCCTCATGGGAATGCTGTGCTCTCCTATTTCTCCTCTGTGGCTGTCTTCCTCATGGGAAAATTATCTTCTATGTCTCCTCTTAGGGCGTATTCCTCATTTGAAACTGTGCTCTCCTATGTCTCCTCAGCGACTGTCTTCTTCATGAGAAAGTTGTGCCCTCCTATGTCTCCCCTGAGGCTGTGTTTTCCTCATTGGAAAACTGTGCCCTCCTATATCTGCTCTGAGGCTGTGTCTTCCTCATGGGAAAGCTGTGCTTTCCTATGTCTCCTCTGACGCTGTGTCTTCCTCGTGGGAAAGCTGCGCCCTCCTATGTCTCCTCTGATGCTTTGTCTTACTCATGGGAAATCTGTGCCCTCCCATGTCTGCTCTGAGGCTGTCTTCCTCATGGGAAAACTGTGCTCTCCTATTCTCCTCTGTGGCTGTGTCTTCCTCATGGGGAAACAGTACTCTCTTATTTCTCTTCTGAGGCTGTGTCTTCCTCATGGGAATGCTGTGCTCTCCTATTTCTCCTCGGAGGCTGTGTCTTCCTCATGGGAATGCTGTGCTCTCCTATTTCTCCTCGGAGGCTGTGTCTTCCTCATGGGAATGCTGTGCTCTCCTATTTCTCCTCGGAGGCTGTGTCTTACTCATGGGAATGCTGCGTTTTCCTATGTCTCCTTTGAGGCTGTGTCTTTCTCATGAGAACGCTGTGCCCTCCTATGTCTCCTCTGAGGCTGTTTCTTCCTCATGGGAAAGCTGTGCTCTCCTATTCTCCTCTGAGGCTGTGTCTTCCTCATGGGAATATTGCGCTCTCCGATTTCTCCTCTGAGGCTGTATTCCTCAAGGGAAATCTGTGCTCTCCTATGTCTCCTCCGATGCTGTGTCTTCCTCATGGGAAAGCTCTGCTCTCTTATGTCACCTCTGCCGCTTTCATCCCCATGGGAAATTTGCGCTCTCCTATTTCTACTCTGAGGCTGTTTTCCACATGGGAAAGCTGTGATGTCCTTTGTATCCTCTGATGCTGTCTTCCTCATGGGAAAGCTGTGCCCTCCTATATCTGCTCTGAGGCTATGTCTTCCTCATGGAGAAGCTGTGCTCTCGTGTGTCTCCTCTGAGGCTGTCTTCCTCATGGGAAAGCTGGGCTCTCCTATTCTCCTTTGAGGCTGTTTCTTCCTCAAGGGAAATCAGTGCCCACCTATTCTCCTCTGATGCTGTGTCTTCCTCCTGCGAAAGCTGCCCTCTTTTATTTCTCCTCTGAGGCTGTGTCTTCCTCATTGGAAAGCTGCACTCTCCTATGTCTGCTCTAAGACTGTGTCTTCCTCATGGGAAAGCTGCATCCTATTATGTCTCCTCTGAGTCTGTGTCTTACTCCTGGGAAAGCTGTGTTCTCATATTTCTTCTCTGAGGCTCTGTCTTCCTCATGGGAATGTTGTACCCTCCTGTGTCTCCCCTGAGGCTGTGTCTCCCTCATCGGAAAGCTGTGCCATCCTATGTCTGCTCTGAGGCTTTGTGTTCCTCATGGGAAAGCTGCGCTCTCTTATGTCTCCTCTGAGGCTGTGGCTTCCTCCTGGGATAGCTGTGCTCTACTAATCTCCTCTGAGGCAGTGTCTCCCTCATGGGCAAGCTGTGCTCTCCTATTGTCCTCCGAGGCTGTTTCTTCCTCAAGGGAAATCTGTTCTCTCCTATGTCTCCTCTGATGCTGTGTCTTCCTTATGGGAAAGCTGTGCTCTCTTATGTCTCCTTTGACGCTTTCATCCCCATGGGAAATTTGCGCTCTCCTATTTGTACTCTGAGGCTGTCTTCCACATGGGAAAGCTGTGCCCTCCTATATCTGCTCTGAAGCAGTGTCTTCCACATGGGAAAGCTGTGCTCTGCTATGTCTCCTCTGAGGCTTTGTCTTCCTCAATGGAAAAGCCTTGCTCTCCTCTTTCTCCTCTGAGGCTGTCTTCCTCTTGAGAAATCTCTGCTCTCCTATGTCTCCTCTGAGGCTG
>NW_026657362.1:0-4944 GCF_009828535.3 Hylobates moloch | reverse complement strand
TAGATTGCTGAGGCTGCTTCTCCTTAACCGATCTGCTATCTGTATTCCGGGGGCGCGCCAGGGTTAGAGGCAAATGGCACAGGCCTTGAAATCTCCAACTGCTCTGACTCCAGGTTGGTGCACTTCAATGCCAAGTACTAACCACACAATAACAGGATGCCACCAAAACCTTGATATGGGGCTGCTGCATCCTAATTAAAACAAATTAATAGACTTTTTTTTTTTTTTAGAACAGTTCTAGGTTTATGGAAAACTTGAGTGGACAGTACAGAGAGTTCTAGGCTCCCCTGTCCTCCAGCACACAATTTCTCCTATTAGTATGTCGTATTAGTGTGGTCCATTCGTTACAATTGATGAACCACTGTTGATACGTCATTATCAACTAAAGTCCATAGTTTACATTAGAGTTCATTCTTTGAGTTTCACAGATTGTGGGTTTTGGCAATTACATAATGTCCTAAATCCCCAATACAGCGTCACGCGACATAGTTTCACTGCTGAAAATTCCCTGTGCTTCACCATTTCATACGTCCTCCTCTCCTCCACAGCATTATTCATAATAGTTAAAAAGTGGAAACATCTTAAGCCACCATCAGTTGATGAATAAACAAAATGTGGTATAACCATATAGTGGAATATTATTTGGCCATAAAAAGTTGAAGTACTGATGCAGGCTAAAAAGGATGAAACTTGAGAACAATATTCTAAGAAGCAGATAGAAAATACCACGCTTTGTTTTTTTTTTTTTTTTTTTTGAGACGGAGTCTCGCTCTGTCGCCCAGGCTGGAGTGCAGTGGCGGGATCTCAGCTCACTGCAAGCTCCGCCTCCCGGGTTCACGCCATTCTCCTGCCTCAGCCTCTCCGAGGAGCTGGGACTACAGGCGCCCGCCACCACGCCCGGCTAATTTTTTATATTTTTAGTAGAGACAGGGTTTCACCGTGGTCTCGATCTCCTGACCTCGTGATCCGCCCGCCTCGGCCTCCCAAAGTGCTGGGATTACAAGCGTGAGCCACCACGCCTGGCCCACGCTTTGTTATTCCATATAGAGGAAGTGCCCAGAACAAGTACATCAATATACAGAGAAAGTAGATTAGTGGTTGTCAGCGCAAGAAGGGGGGAATTGGAGAGTGACTGCCCATAGGTACAGGCAAGCTTTTTGGCATTATGAAAATATTCTGGAATTAGGTAGTGGTGATGGTTGCAAAAGTTTTGGAATATGTTAAAAGACACTGAAATGTATGCTTAAAAATGGTGAATTTTGTGATATATAAATTATACTGTAGAAATAATAATAATAACAACAGTAATAAAGCAAGGTGTCTTTCTACATCTCCATGTCCTGTATTTTCATTAAAAATGGATAAATAAATAAATAAGCATTTCAGGGCCAGGTTCAGTGGCTAACTCCTGTAATCCCAGCATTTTTGGAGGCCTAGGTGGGAGGATCGCTTGAGGCTAGAAGTTCAAAACCAGCCTGAGCAACATAGCAAGACCTTGTCTCTATGAAAAATAAAAAATTAGCCTGAAATGGTGATGTGTGCCTAGAGTTCCAACTACTTGGAAAGCTGAGGCAGGAGGATCGCTTGAGGCCAGAAGTTCAAGGTTGCAGTGATCTATAATCACCAATGCACTCCAGCCTGGGTGACAGAATAAGACCCTGACTCAAAAAAAAAAAAAAAAAAGCATCTCACTTTAATAGTAAGTGGCCAAAATATGTTGCTGGCTGCATGTTGTGAGGAAATGTGTTAGATGAAAGAAGTTAAATTCCAGAAGTTTTCCTTTTTTCAGAAATGAGGTATAGGGGAGAGAAACACATACTTGGAAACAACTGACCCAGCTGAATTGGAAAATGTGGGAAGGAGATGGGAAGAGGCTGGTCCACCTGAGATCTGGCTCCAGGACTTACAGCAAGGGGAACTTGGGCAAGTTACAGACTCTCTGTGCCTCAGTTTCTTCAGCAAAACAGAATCATCCCATAAACTGTAAGGTCAGTGCTATCAGTGGGTCCCCAAATTGACTGCACATCTGAGTCATGTTAACAAACACATTCCAGGCCCCACCTGAGCCCTCTGAATCAGAATCCCTGCAAGGAGGACAATGAACTTGCATTTGCACTGACTTTCCCAACTGTTTCTTACTTTGATCACCTTGGGGGTAGGACCCATTGAGCTGCACCACGTCATTCCAAAGCCAAAACGCAACAGCAGAACAAGAATATTTTCAATGCAGTCTCTAAAGCAGAGGAGAAACTGTTGAGGGAACCTAGAAGTAAAGGAGATCTGGCTTGCTGGGCTCCATTTAAACTTTGAGTATAGCAGAGACACGAGCCCTTAGGGACACATGCCTGACGCAGTGACACTCCAACTTCGGAAGACTGGAAGCCCTAATTTCAGATTCAAGCATGCTTTGAGTAGAAATTAAGTTGACCTCTTTTTGCACAGCAAGATGGCCAATCTTTCCTAAGCTGCTCACCTTACAAGAAAAAGAATTGTACTGCTAAGAATTCAGACTTCAGCAGTCATAGGTAAGTAAGGAAGTCTTGTAAATCTATTTTAGCCACCTAACAAGAAACTAGAAATTTAGCAAGTTCTTTCACTTTCAGGACAGTTGTGTTCACTAGATCAGAGGCACTGAGACATGAAGAACAGACCCCTAAAAAGGGAAAGTGTTCCTTTCAGTTTTAGGACATCACTGGAATATTAGGGAAGTGGAAACACAGCTGCCCACTCTACAGTATGGGTTGCTTTTGTGTCTGGAATGTGCCTAATGTCCTGATCTCTGTGCCTTTTTCAGGGAGCCTTGGGAGGAGCCCGAATCACTGATGGAATTGGACAGTGCATGGAGATGGTTCAGCAGGACGAGGGTAAGTGCAGGGGCAAGTCCAGGTTATACTGAGAGACAACTAGTGGCACTGACGGGGACAGACAAAGATAAAATCGAAAGTTTGTGCTTCATCTTCAAAAACTCAAACTAATAACAAACTTGGCCTTATGAGAAATAATCAGTATTTTTCTATTTACATGAGAGTTTAATGTCAAAACAGGAATCAGAAAAATATTAAGTCCAGGGCATAAAACCTAAACCATTGCTCATATTTATTCTTTCTAAACAGAGCAAATTGTAAAATCTTCTCCATAAAATGCGCATTGTGGTTATGAAAAGGCCAAAGTCTTAGTGAGAATCATTGGTATTCCATAGAAGAGTGAATTAAACACAGCCAAGGGAAGACCCAAGTCTCATACTTCTCTTGTATATTCCAGAGTTCTAGGGGAATTCCAGGTGATAGAGGTTATTTCCCATACTGTTAAAGCAAGGTTGCAGACACTTGGGAATTTTGGTCCCAGTAGGGGAGGTCACGCCTCTGTCCTGGAAAATACTACAGGAATGTATATTCTTCCTGTGACTCATTCTGCTCATTCTTCCAGCATCACAAAAACCAAAAAAAAAAATGGAAATATGTCCAAATACATGATTTGCTATCCCTCTTCTTCAGGTTTCTTACCTGTTACTTATGGATAATAGCATTACCACAGGATTATGATGAAGATACAATGTCCAAATATGAGCACAGTTTTGAGCAAAACGCCTTGTACAAATTGGTCAATGAACAACTAGTAAATAATTATGTGAATATTTACTGAATTATATGGATCCTATGAATAATTACTGTGATTGCTTTTATTGGCAGTGCTGAAAACATCCCTGTGTGACCTCAAGTAAGCCATGTAACTCTGTGAACCTGCAGTTTTATCATTTTTAAAATAAAGAAACATGACAGATTTTCATTATGACACAGAATGTCAGGTCTCCCAGATGCCAGAAAATACATTACTTGAAGCCATTGATACGTCTTAAAGCAGTATCCTCACAGTGTCATTGGAGGACAGTGTGGGCTGCAGAGAGACACGCTTTGAAATGGGATTGACCCAGTCCTCCTTCCTACACTTCCACATGAATGCTGGGCAGCCCAGGATCACACTCACTGCACCCTCAACTCAGACAAGTCCAGCAGCCAATCTTAGGAGACCTGGGCTACAGAACAGTCTCCCAAGTTCCAGGCTCACAAAACCTAGGTGGGGATGAAAGCTGAGAAAGTGAGGAGGTGGTTCAGGGGATCACTCTTTCCTACTCATTCCTCTCATCTCAAACTCACCTTCTATTGCAACACTGAGGATCACCAACCAACCGTGACCATAACCTTGATCTTGCCATGTTCTGTTAGTGGAATGAAACCAAAAGTCAATGGTGTTAGTCCAACTTAACAAAACAGATATCAAACCATATTCCATAAGAACCGCTCATGGCCCTGTTCTTTTCAGTATATGGGAAAACAAAATGGAAACAACAAAATAGCTTGAGGTTTATGAAACTTCCCAAGATAGATGGTCACACATGATTTCAGGAGATCTCTATAGAAATGATTTTGATCACTTGATAACTTGAAAAGAGCTCTTGCGACACTAGAATGACATCCATAAGTGACAAGTATAAAATGTAGTGCTCAGTGACATTAAAAACAAATCAACCCACATAGAGGAAGAGCTCTGGACATAGGGATGTCAAACTGGTCTAGAGTGTAATGAAAAGCCAAGATGGTGCCCCAGTAAGAAAAAAGAAATCAACATAACAATGGGAAGCAGCAAGAAGAAGACTGAGACAGGAAAGACAACATTTTTCACAAACGAATTATTCATTCACTGTCTAGTGGATACAGACAAAACTGCAGAAGACCCAGAGGAAATCAGGGCAGGCTAAAAGTTTGATATCTTACACTTGCGGAAAAGCCTTAAGATCTGTGTTAACTTGCAGCAGGTGGGGTGATATCATGACTACCATTAAGAAAATATAACCTGTTGGGAAACTGTTTCTGCCTTGATGATGTTGTACAGACAAGCCATAAACAGTGAGGAATGTGCTTAGATGTATTGGGAAAGAGATGGGTC
>NW_026657361.1:0-4945 GCF_009828535.3 Hylobates moloch | reverse complement strand
TGTTCTGAAACACTCTTTCTGTAGAAACTTCAGGGGGATATTCGGAAGGCTAAGAGGACTATAGTGGAAAAAGCAATATCTTCAAATAAAAACTACACAGAAGCATACCGTGAACCTTCTTTCTGTTCTGTGTAAAAAACTAACAGAGTTGAAGCTTACTTTTGATTGAGCAGTTTGAAACACTCTTTCTGTAGAAACTGCAAGTGGATATTTGGAATGCTAAGAGGCCTATAGTGGAAAAAGAACTATCTTCAAATAAAAACTACACAGAAGCATTCTGTGAAACTCCTTTCCGTTCTCTGCGTTCAACTAACAGAGTTGAATCTTACTTCTCATTGACCAGTACTGATACACTCTTTGAGTAGAAACTGCAATTAGAAACTCCGAGCGCTAAGAGGGCTTTAGTGTAAAAAGGACTACCTTCAAATAAAAACTACACAGAAGCATTCAGTTAAACGTATTTCTTTTCTGTGCATTCAACTAACACAGTTGAACCTTACTTTTGATTGAGCAGTTCTGAAATATTTTTTCTGTAGAAACTGCAAGTGCACAATCTGAGAGCTAAGGGGCCTACAGTGGAAAAAGGAGTATCTTCAGATAAAAGCTACACAGAAGCATTCTGTGAAACTTTTTCCTGTTCTGTGCATTCAACTAACGGAGTTAAAACTTACTTTAGATTGAGCAGTTCTGAAACCCTCTTTCTGTAGAAACTGCAAGTGGACATTTGGAGCACCAAGGTGCCTACAGCGGAAAAAGGTATATCTTCAAATAAAGACTACACAGAAGCATTCTGTGAAACTTCTTTCTGTTCTGTGCATTCAACTAACAGAGCTGAACCTTGCTTTTGATTGAGCAGTTCTGAAACACTCTTTCTCTAGAAACTGCAAGTGGTCATACGGAGCACTAAGTTTCCCTATAGTGGGAAACGGAATATCTTCATATAAAAACTGCACAGAAGCATTCTATGAAACTTCTTTCTGTTCTGTGCATTCAACTAACAGAGCTGAACCATAATTTTGATTGAGCACTTCTGAAACACTCTTTCTCTAGAAACTGCAAGTGGACATGCGAAGCCCTAAGTTCCCTGCAGTGGAAAACGGAATATCTTCATATAAAAACTCCACGGAAGCATTCTGTGAAACTCCTTTGTGTTCTGTGCGTTCAACTAACAGAGTTGAAACTTATTTTGATTGAGCAGTTCTGAAACTCTCTTTCTGTCGAAACTGCAAGTGGACACTCTGAGCGCTAAGGGGCCTATACTGGAAAATGGTATATCTTCAAATAAAAACTACACAGAAGCATTCCGTGAAACTTCTTTCTGTTCTGTGCATTCAACTAACAGATTTGAACCTTACTTTTGATTGAGCAGTTCTGAAACATTTTTTCTGTGGAAACTTCAAGTGGACATACGGAGCAGTACAGGGCCAATGGTGGAAAAAGGAACATCTTCCAATATAAACTACACAGAAACATTCCGTGGAACTTCTTTCTGTTCTGTGCATTCAACTAACAGAGTTGAGCCATACTTTGGATTGAGGAGTTCTGAAACAATCTGTAGAAACTCCAAGTGGATATTTCTAACGCTAAGAGGCCTGTAGTGGAAAAAGGAATATCTTCAAATAAAAACTACACAGAAGCATTCCGTGAAACTCCTTTCTGTTGTGTGTAAAAAACTAACAGAGTTGAACCTTAGTTTTGATTGAGCAGATCTGAAACACTCCTTCTGTAGCAATAGCAAGTGGACAGTCGGAGAGCTAAGGGGCCTATAATGGAAAAAGTAATATCTTCATATTAAAACTACACAGAAGCATTCTGTGAAACTTCTTTCTGTTCTGTGCATTCAACTAACAGAGTTGAATCTTACTTTTGATTGAGCAGTTCTGAAACACTCTTTCTGTCGAAACTGCAAGTGGACACTCTGAGCGCTAAGGGGCCTATACTGGATAAAGGTATATTTTCAAATAAAAACTACTCAGAAGCATTCTGTGAAACTTCTTTCTGTTCTGTGCATTCAACTAACGGAGCTGAAATATACATTTCATTGAGCAGATCTGAAACACTCTTGCTGTAGAAACTGCTAAAGGACATTCGGAGCACTAAGGTCCCTATAGTGGAAAAAGGAATATCTTCATATAAAAAATTAACAGAAGCATTCTGTGAAACTACTTTCCATTCTGTGCATTCAACTAACAGAGTTGAATCTTACTTTTGATTGAGCAGTTCTGAAACTCTCTTTCTGTAGAAACTGCAAGTGGAAACTGAGCTCTAAGAGGACTTTAGTGGAAAAAGGTCTATCTTCAAATAAAAAATACGCAGAAGCATTCTGTGAAACTCCTTTCTGTTCTGTGCATTCAACTAACAGAGTTGAACCTTACTTTTGATTGAGCAGTTCTGAAACCCTCTTTCTGTAGAAACTGCAAGTGGACATTCGGAGCACTAAGGTCCCTATAGTGGAAAACGGAATATCTTCATACAAAAACTACACAGAAGCATTCTGTGAAACTTCTTCCTGTTCTGTGCATTCAACTAACAGAGCTGAACCTTAATTTTGATTGACCAGTTCTGAAACACTCTTTCTCTAGAAACTGCAAGTGGACATTCGAAGCACTAAGTTCCCTATAGTGGAACACGTAATATCTTCATATAAAAACTATACAGAAGCATTCTGTGAATCTCCTTTCTGTTCTGTGCGTTCAACTAACAGAGTTGAATCTTACCTTTGATTGAGCAGTTCTGAAACACTCTTTCTGTAGAAACTGCAAGTGGAAACTCTGAGCGCTGACAAGCCTTTAGTGGAAAAAGGACTATCTTCAAATAAAAACTACACAGAATCATTCTGTGAAACTTCTTTCTGTTCTCTGCATTCAACTAACAGATTTGAACCTTACTTTTGATTGAGCAGTTCTGAAACATTTTTTCTGTGGAAATTGCAAGTGGACATACAGATCAGTACAGGGCCAATGGTGGAAAAAGGAACATCTTCCAATATAAACTACACAGAAACATTCTGTGAAACTCTTTCTGTTCTGTGCGAGCAACTAACAGAGTTGAACGTTATTTTTGATTGAGCAGTTCTGAAACATTTTTTCTGTAGAAACTGCAAGTGGACACTCGGAGCACTAAAGGGCCTACAGTGGAAAAAGGAATATCTTCAAATAAAAACTACACAGAAGCATTCTGTGAAACTCTTTCTGTTCTGTGCGTGCAACTAACAGAGAAGATTCCTACTTTTGATGGAGCAGTTCTGAAACCCTCTTTCTGTTGAAACTGCAAGTGGAAAACCTGAGGGCTAAGAGGCCTTTAGTGGAAAAAGAACAGAAGCATTCTGTGACCCTTGTTTCTCTTCTGTGCATTGAACTAACAGAGTTTAAGATTACCTTTGATTGAGCAGTTCTGAAACACTCTTTCGGTAGAAACTACAGGTTGACATTCGGAGCGCTAAGGGGCCTACAGTGGAATAAGGACTATCTTCAAATAAAAACTACACAGAAGAATTCTGTGAAACTCCTTTCTGTTCTGTGCATTCAACTAAAAGAGCTGAACCACACTTTTGATTGAGCAGTCCTGAAACACTCTTTCTGTAGAAACTGCAAGTGGAAATTCGGAGCACTAAGGTCCGTATAGTGGAAAACGGAATATCATCATATAATAATTACACAGAAGAATTCTGTTAAACTCCTTTCTTTTCGGTGCGTTCAACTAACAGAGTTGAATCATACTTTTGATTGAGCAGTTCTGAAACACTCTTTCTATGGAAACGGCAAGTGGAAACTCTGAGCGCTAAGAGGCCTTTAGTGGAAAAAGGACTATCTTCAAATAAAAACTACACAGAAGCATTCTGTGAAACTTTTTTCAGTTCTGTGCATTCAACTTACAGAGTTGATCTTGACTTTTGATTGAGCAGTTCTGAAATCCTCTTTCTGTAGAAACTGCAAGTGGACATTCGGAGCACTAAAGGGCCTATAGTAGAAAAAGGAATATCTTCAAATAAAAACTACACAGAAGCATTCTCTGAAAGTTCTTTCGGTTCTGTGCATTCAACTAACAGAGCTGAAACTTAGTTTTGATTGGGCAGTTCTGGAACACTCTTTCTGTAGAAACTGCAATTGGACATTCTTAGCGCTAAGGGTCCTATAGTGGAAAAAGGAATACCTTCAAATAAAAAACACAGAGAAGCGATCTGTGAAACTCCTTTCGGTTCTGTGCATTCGACTAACAGAGTTGAAGCTTGCTTTTGATTGAGCAGTTCTGAAAGTCCCTTTCTGTAGAAACCGCAAGAGGACATTCGGAGCACTAAGGGGCCTATAGTGGAAAAAGGATCATCTTCCAATAAAAACAACACAGAAGCATTCTGTGAAACTTCTTTCTGTTCTGTGCATTCAACTAAGAGTGTTGAAGCTTACTTTTGATTCAGCAGTTCTGAAAGTCTCTTTCTGTAGAAACTGCAAGGGGACATTCGGATCGCTAAGGGGCCTATAGTGGAAAAAGGATCATCTTCCAATAAATACAACACAGTAGCATTCTGTGAAACTTCTTTCTGTTCTGTGCATTCAACTAAGAGAGTGGAAAGTTACTTTTGATTGAGGAGTTCTGAAACACTCTTTCTGTAGAAACTGCAAGTGGACATTCCGAGCGCTTAGGTGCCTATAGAGGGAAAAAGGAATAACTTCCAATAAAAACTACAAGGACGCATTCTGTGAAACTTCTTGCTGTTGAAACACTCTTTCTGTAGAAAGTGCAAGTGGAAATTCTGAGCGCTAAGGGGGCTATAGTGGAAAAGGAATATCTTCAAATAAAAACTACATGGAAGAATTCTGTGAAAGGTCTTTCTGTTCTGTACATTCAACTAAGAGAGTTGAACCTTACTTTTCATTGAGCAGTTCTAAAACACTCTTTCGGTAGAAACTGCAAGTGGACATTAGGAGCGCTACGGGGCCTATAGTGG
>NW_026657360.1:0-4946 GCF_009828535.3 Hylobates moloch | reverse complement strand
CTTTCCCCATTTCTTGTTTTTGTCAGGTTTGTCAAAGATCAGATAGTTGTAGCTATGCGGCATCATTTCTGAGGGCTCTGTTCTGTTCCATTGATCTATGTCTCTGTTGTGGTACCAGTACCATGCTGTTTTGGTTACTGTAGCCTTGTAGTATAGTTTAAAGTCAGGTAGCGTGATGCCTCCAGCTTTGTTCTTTTGGCTTAGGATTGACTTGGCGATGCGGGCTCTTTTTTGGTTCCATATGAACTTTAAAGTAGTTTTTTCCAATTCTGTGAAGAAAGTCATTGGTAGCTTGATGGGGATGGCATTGAATCTATAAATTACCTTGGGCAGTATGGCCATTTTCACGATATTGATTCTTCCAACCCATGAGCATGGAATGTTCTTCCATTTGTTTGTATCCTCTTTTATTTCATTGAGCAGTGGTTTGTAGTTCTCCTTGAAGAGGTCCTTCACATCCCTTGTAAGTTGGATTCCTAGGTATTTTATTCTCTTTGAAGCAATTGTGAATGGGAGTTCACTCATGATTTGGCTCTCTGTTTGTCTGTTATTGGTGTACAAGAATGCTTGTGATTTTTGTACATTAATTTTGTATCCTGAGACTTTGCTGAAGTTGCTAATCAGCTTAAGGAGATTTTGGGCTGAGACAATGGGGTTTTCTAGATATACAATCATGTCATCTGCAAACAGGGACAATTTGACTTCCTCTTTTCCTAGTTGAATACCCTTTATTTCCTTCTCCTGCCTGATTGCTCTGGCCAGAACTTCCAGCACTATGTTGAATAGGAGCGGTGAGAGAGGGCATCCCTGTCTTGTGCCAGTTTTCAGAGGGAATGCTTCCAGTTTTTGCCCATTCAGTATGATATTGGCTGTGGGTTTGTCATAGATAGCTCTTATTATCTTGAGATACGTCCCATCAATACCTAATTTATTGAGAGTTTTTAGCATGAAGGGTTGTTGAATTTTGTCAAAGGCCTTTTCTGCATCTATTGAGATAATCATGTGGTTTTTGTCTTTGGTTCTGTTTATATGCTGGATTACATTTATTGATTTGCGTATGTTGAACCAGCCTTGCATCCCAGGGATGAAGCCCACTTGATCATGGTGGATAAGCTTTTTGATGTGCTGCTGGATTCGGTTTGCCAGTATTTTATTGAGGATTTTTGCATCAATGTTCATCAAGGATATTGGTCTGAAATTCTCTTTTTTGGTTATGTCTCTGCCAGGTTTTGGTATCAGGACGATGCTGGCTTCATAAAATGTGTTAGGGAGGATTCCCTCTTTTTCTATCAATTGGAATAGTTTCAGAAGGAATGGTACCAGTTCCTCCTTGTACCTCTGGTAGAATTCAGCTGTGAATCCGTCAGGTCCTGGACTCTTTTTGGTTGGTAAGCTATTGATTATTGCCACAATTTCAGAACCCGTTATTGGTCTATTCAGAGATTCAACTTCTTCCTGGTTTAGTCTTGGGAGGGTGTATTTGTCAAGGAATTTATCCATTTCTTCTAGATTTTCTAGTTTATTTGCATAGAGGTGTTTGTAGTATTCTCTGATGGTAGATTGTATTTCTGTGGGATCGGTGGTGATATCCCCTTTTTTGTTTTTTATTGCATCTATTTGATTCTTCTCTCTTTTCTTCTTTATTAGTCTTGCTAGCGGTCCATCAATTTTGTTGATCTTTTCAAAAAACCAGCTCCTGGATTCATTAATTTTTTGAAGGGTTTTTTGTGTCTCTATTTCCTTCAGTTCTGCTCTGATTTTAGTTATTTCTAGCCTTCTGCTAGCTTTTGAATGTGTTTGCTCTTGCTTTTCTAGTTCTTTTAATTGTGATGTTAGGGTGTCAATTTTGGATCTTTCCTGCTTTCTCTTGTGGGCATTTAGTGCTATAAATTTCCCTCTACACACTGCTTTGAATGTGTCCCAGAGATTCTGGTATGTTGTATCTTTGTTCTCGTTGGTTTCAAAGAACATCTTTATTTCTGCCTTCATTTCATTATGTACCCAATAGTCATTCAGGAGCAGGTTGTTCAGTTTCCATGTAGTTGAGCGGTTTTGAGTGAATTTCTTAATCCTGAGTTCTAGTTTGATTGCACTGTGGTCTGAGAGACAGTTTGTTATAATTTCTGTTCTTTTACATTTGCTGAGGAGAGCTTTACTTCCAACTATGTGGTCAATTTTGGAATAGGTGTGGTGTGGTGCTGAAAAAAATGTATATTCTGTTGACTTGGGGTGGAGAGTTCTGTAGATGTCTATTAGGTCCACTTTATGTAGAGCCGAGTTCAATTCCTGGATATCCTTGTTAACTTTCTGTCTCATTGATCTGTCTAATGTTGACAGTGGGGTGTTAAAATCTCTCATTATTATTGTGTGGGAGTTTAAGTCCCTTTGTAGGTCACTGAGGACTTGCTTTATGAATCTGGGTGCTCCTGTGTTGGGTGCATATATATTTAGGATAGTTAGCTCTTCTTGTTGAATTGATCCCTTTACCATTATGTAATTGCCTTCTTTGTCTCTTTTGATCTTTGTTGGTTTAAAGTCTATTTTATCAGAGACTAGGATTGCAACCCCTGCCTTTTTTTGTTTTCCAGTTGCTTGATAGATCTTCCTCCATCCCTTTATTTTGAGTCTGTGTGTGTCTCTGCACGTGAGATGGGTTTCCTGAATACAGCACACTGATGGGTCCTGACTCCTTATCCAGTTTGCCAGTCTGTGTCTTTTGATTGGAGCATTTAGCCCATTTACATTTAACATTAATATTGTTATGTGTGAATCTGATCCTGTCATTATGATGTTAGTTGGTTATTTTGCTCGTTAGTTGCTATTGTTTCTTCCTAGCCTCGATGGTCTTTACAATTTGGCATGTTTTTGCAGTGGCTGGTACCGGTTGTTCCTTTCCATGTTTAGTGCTTCCTTCAGGAGCTCTTTTAGGGCAGGCCTGGTGGTGACAAAATCACTCAGCGTTTGCTTGTCTGTAAAGTATTTTATTTCTCCTTCACTTATGAAGCTTAGTTTGGCGGGATAGCAAATTCTGGGTTGAAAATTCTTTTCTTTAAGAATGTTGAATATTGGCCCCCACTCTCTTCTGGCTTGTAGAGTTTCTGCTGAGAGATCAGCTGTTAGTCTGATGGGCTTCCCTTTGTGGGTAACCCGACCTTTCTCTCTGGCTGCCCTTAACATTTTTTCCTTCATTTCAACTTTGGTGAATCTGACAATTATGTGTCTTGGAGTTGCCCTTCTCGAGGAGTATCTTTGTGGCGTTCTCTGTATTTCCTGAATCTGAATGCTGGCCTGCCTTGCTAGATTGGGGAAGTTCTCCTGGATAATATCTTGCAGAGTGTTTTCCAACTTGGTTCCATTCTCCCCATCATTTTCAGGTACACCAATCAGACGTAGGTTTGGTCTTTTCACATAGTCCCAAATTTCTCGGAGGCTTTGTTCATTTCTTTTTATTCTTTTTTCTCTAAACTTCCCTTCTCTCTTCATTTCATTCATTTCATCTTCCATCAGTGATACCCTTTCTTCCAGTTGATCGCATCTGCTACTGAGGCTTCTGCAATCTTCGCGTAGTTCTCGAAACTTGGCTTTCAGCTCCATCAGCTCCTTTAAGCCCTTCTCTCCATTGGTTATTCTAGTTATCCATTCTTCTAATTTTTTTTCAAAGTTTTTAACTTCTTTGCTATTGTTTTGAATTTCCTCCCATAGCTCAGAGTAGTTTGATCGTCTGAAGCCTTCTTCTCTCAACTCGTCAAAGTCATCCTCCGTCCAGCTTTGTTCCGTTGCTGGTGAGGAACTGCGTTCCTTTGGAGGAGGAGAGGTGCTCTGTTTTTTAGAGTTTCCAGTTTTTTTGTTCTGTTTTTTCCCCATCTTTGTGGTTTTATCTACTTTTGGTCTTTGATGATGGTGATGTACAGATGGGTTTTTGGTGTGGATGTCCTTTCTGTTTGTTAGTTTTCCTTCTACCAGACAGGACCCTCAGCTGCAGGTCTGTTGGAGTTTACTAGAGGTCCACTCCAGACCCTGTTTGGCTGGGTGTCAGCAGCGGTGGCTGCAGAACAGTGGATTTTCGTGAGACCACAAATTCAGCTGTCTGATAGTTCGTCTGAAAGTTTTGTCTCAGAGGAGTACCCGGTTGAATGAGGTGTCAGTCTGTCCCTACTGGGGGGGTGCCTCCCAGTTAGGCTGCTCAGGGGTGAGGGACCCACTTTAGGAGGCAGTCTGTCCGTTCTCAGATCTCCAGCTGCGTGCTGGGAGAACCACTACTCTCTTCAAAGCTGTCAGTCAGACAGGGACCTTTAAGTCTGTGGAGGTTCTTGCTGAGTTTTTGTTTGTCTGTGCCCTGCCCCCAGAGGTGGAGCCTATAGAGGCAGGCAGGCCTCCTTGAGCTGTGGTGGGCTCCACCCAGTTCGAGCTTCCTGGCTGCTTTGTTTACCTAAGCAAGCCTGGGCAATGGCGGGCGCCCCTCCCCCAGCCTCGCTGCCGCCTTGCAGCTTGATCTCAGACTGCTGTGCTAGCAATCAGCGAGACTCCGTGGGCACAGGACCCTCCGAGCCAGGTGCGGGACACAATCTCCTAGTGTGCCGTTTTCCAGGCCCGTTGGAAAAGCGCAGTATTGGGGTGGGACTGACCCGATATTCCAGGTGCCGTCTGTTTCCCCTTTCTTTGACTAGGAAAGGGAACTCCCTGACCCCTTGCGCTTCCCGAGTGAGGTAATGCCTCGCCCTGCTTCGGCTCGTGCACAGTGCGCTTCACCGACTGTCCTGCACCCACTGTTAGGCACTCCCTAGTGAGATGAAACCGGTACCTCAAGCAGAAATGCAGAAATCATCCGTCTTCTGTGTCGCTGGGGCTGGGAGCTGGAGACCGGAGCTGTTCCTATTCGGCCATCTTGGCTCCACCCTCCTATGTATTAGTTTTATACAAGGTTAAAACCGTTGTGTGTTATTGGT
>NW_026657359.1:2332-4947 GCF_009828535.3 Hylobates moloch | reverse complement strand
ATTCTATATGTTTACTGGCATATATTATAAACTCATCATTGACCAAGAAATGGTATTGTTTTAGATTGATCACACCCACTGCTGCAGCTGGGAATTAGGTCAGCTTCCTCTGAGAGACAGGAGCTACAATTCATGAAGAGCTGGATATAAAGAGTCTGACTTCATTTTTGCTGTTTGCTAATGAGTTTTAAGCTCTACCCCTTTCTCTGCTTTTGTCCAGGAATTCAACAAGAAAATAAGAAAGCCTGGTTGCTACCTCATTTGGTAACCAGTTCAAACCTCTCAAGCCTGGCTAATTCACCCCAGCCCCATCTTGTAACCACAATTATAGCCAAAGATAGTCACCTCTTCTGGCTCTCAAGATATTTTCTGACCTCTATGAGAGCCACACTGCTCCACTTAGAAAGCTTCATTGCACGATTAAAATTTCTTTATATTCTCTTGCTCCCTTTTGGTGTTATTAGACTAAACATTGGAAAATGTGTTGGGTAGGGATTAATTCCTCCACCGCAGAGTGATTATAACAAAGTGGGTAGTGGATGCTGAATAAATAATGAACATAAAGAAGGGAATCACAACTCTCAACTGTTACTAAAAAACAACAGTGATTTGAATGATATAAGAAATGTTATTATTTTAAAAGTTTGCAATGGTGATGAATGGAAAATTAATATATGATCGACATCTAAGATGTTTGAAAAGAAAATTTCAAAAAGTATATAAAAATGTGAAAATGTTACTACTACCATATGATTAAAATAATCCCAATAATAAATTAAATATTAAAGTTAGAAATCATGTTTTAGCTACCAGAGTGGCAAATATAAGTTCTTATAATTTACAGTATTGATGATGGTCTAGGGAATCAGGAACTCCTCTGTTGTAAAGTGGACTCTGGAATATAAAATGATGCAATAGATTTAAACATTCATTTGGCAGTATGTATCAACCTTTTAGGTACACATGACCAAAATTTCACAAGAAAAACATTAATTTAAAAATGCATAATTTTTAAAATAATTCCAATGGGGAAGTTAGAGTGATGTCAGCAGGAAGGAGAATGTAGAAGACTGCAGAGGACCCCCACAATCTTCACTGATGCTGACCTTAACTGGCAGAGTTGCATGTACACTATTCCATTGTGCGCTCTCCAGAGGTAAAATTATAGCCTTTCACTCAGCCATTGCCTTAGCAGCCACGCATAGGTGAAGATCTTACTCCACTGACACCAGTTTTAAAAATCTGG
Source organism: Hylobates moloch (assembly GCF_009828535.3). Classification (NCBI taxonomy): domain Eukaryota; kingdom Metazoa; phylum Chordata; class Mammalia; order Primates; family Hylobatidae; genus Hylobates; species Hylobates moloch. The sequence goes on along the minus strand of NW_026657359.1, from coordinate 3,701 downwards.
AAAAGGTGACTGCCCAATCAGATGTGCAGACATCAGTGAAATGTTACAAGAAACAAACAAACAAAAAAATCAAGGAAACATGACACCAAAGGAACACAATAATTTTCAGATAACTGATCATAGGAAATGGAAATCTATAAATTGCCTGACATAGAACTCCAAATAATTGTGTTAATGACGTTCAGTAAGCAAACAGTGAACACACATATACAACCACACAAAATAAGAAAAATAATACATGAGCATAAATAGAAATTAAACACAGAGAAATTCTTAAAAAGAATCAAATAGAAATTCTGGAGCTAAAGAATATGATGAATGATTACGTCATCTGCAAACAAGGATAATTTGACTTATTCCCTGCCAATTCTGATGCCTTTTATTTATTTATCTGATATAATTGCTCTGGTTAGTACTTCCATTACTATGTCAAATAAAAGTGGTGAAAGTGGGCATTCTTGTCTTATTCCAGATCTTAAAGTTTTCATATTTTCCTTGTTCAGTATGGTACTATATATGGATTTGTCTTACATGGTTTTTATTGTGTTACACTATGATCCTACTATATACAGTTTGTTGAGAGATTTCATTATGTAGGAATGTTGAATGTTATCAAATGTTTTTTTTGGCATCTATTGAAATTATCATACAGGTCTATTCCTTTATTCTTTTGATGTGATGTATCATATTTATTGATTTGCATATGTTGAGACATACTTGCATCCCTGGGATGAATCCCATGTGATTAAGTTGAATAGTCTTTTTAATGTGTTCTTGAATTTGGTTTGCGAATATTTTGTTGAGGATTTTTACATCTATGTTCATCAGAGATATTGGTCTATAGTTTCCTTTTGTGCTAAGTCATTATCTGGTTTCCATATTAGGGTAATACTAATTAGGGTAATACTCCCAGAAATGAGTTTGGAAGTATTTCCTTCTCCTTGATATTTTTGAATAGTTTGAGTAGGGTTGGTATTAGTTATTTAAATTCTTATATATGAAACAACCTAAAGACTCTATCAAAAACTATTATAATTAATAAATTCAGTAAAGTTGCAGGATACAAAATTAACATACAAAAATTAGTGGCATTTCTATATGTCAAGAGTGAACAATTTGAAAAAGATCACACTAGTTTTCCATAAATGGATACAAATCAAGTTGAAATCTTGGAAGTATCAGATAAAGAATTAAAAATGTTGATTACGACGCTATTCAGGGAGATACCAGAAGAAATTAAAACGAAGCTAAAGATATTAAAAATACAACTCAAGATGTGAATGAAAATTTTTCTAAAGAGATCAATATTTTAAAAAAACAACAACACACTTTGGGAGGCCGAGGCGGGCGGATCACGAGGTCAGGAGAT
>NW_026657359.1:0-2320 GCF_009828535.3 Hylobates moloch | reverse complement strand
TGAATGTAAATGGCCTATGTGCTCCATTTAAAAAAACACAGATTGGCAAAATGAATAAAGCATCACAAGCCAAATATCTATTGTTTTCAAAAGACTCACCTAACACATAAGGATTCATATAAACTCAAGGTAAAGGGGTGGAAAAATAAAAATGGAAATAAAAAATGAGCAGGAGTAGCTATTCTTGTGTCTGATAAAAACAGAGAAGCTTTACTAAAGTTCTACTCATCAATTATGAGGCAAAAAAGAAAAAAAAAAGGAATTTGGTGGGTCTGTATCTGACGTAGTTATAGGTAAACAAAGGAAGGCATTCATGAGTCTTCTCTAAGTCATATGGGGAAGGGTAGTTTGCAGTAAGCTCTTTTCTGGAGCACCGAAGGGTGAGGGGAATTTCTTAACCATTACGTTTTTTCAAGAACATGGGGCTCATATTAATTTCAACATTTGAAAAGGCTTATGATTCCTGTTTCCCAGGGTTGTATGTATGTCTCCCCATTAGGCTTCCATAGGTATCTCTCTGGGGAAGAGGAGTAGGAGTGCTTCATTACTGTTCCCCACATGGCTTCCACTGACTCTGTGATGTGGTGGACTTGTCACTGCTGTAAAGTGGTGAAACTTCTGGCTCTCTAATGGGCCTCCTCTGATGTCGCTCCATCAGAGAGGCAGAGGGCCACCTCATTACATTTTGGGGTGAGGTTAAAAGTCCTGGCTCTCTACATGGCCTCTTATGACACCATGGAGTGAAGGGATATATTGTTATCAGCTTGAGGAGATGAAAATCCAATTTCACACTCAGCTTCTCTGACGTAACCCTAGCAGGGTTAGGTAGGAGTTGGGGTGCCTCATTAAACCTTGGTGAGGGTAGACATCTAGGTTCACCACTCAGCTTTTGTTAATCTTGGTGAGGTTCCACCCACAGATCTTTCTGTGGTGTTTGACTGGAGTGGAGTGGTTTTTTCCTAAAAGTTCTTTTGTCTTGCTTCTCTGCCCATCTTTGTGTGTGAGTGGGATACTTTGGTCCGCACTCATTGGTGTTTCAAGTTGCTGACTTCTTCAGCTAGAATCCTGAGATGTGTGAAGTAAAAAGAAAACCCAGGAAATTCGTCACTGTGTTGCTCCTTGTGTCCCACGGTCTCTAACTAATCTACCTTCTTTCCACCTATCAGAGTTTACTCGTGTTTTCTTCATACATAATGCCGAGGGTTTTTAGTTGTATTTAGTGGGATGAACAGGAAGAAAGTATGATCACTCAATCATCGTGGAAGTCAAAGTCCCCCAACCTCCATTTTAGTGCCAGATACATTCCCAGCTACCCCTGCAGCAGGGCATGGATGTAATCTAATCCTAGATAATGATCTCTGAGGATAAGTTTGCTAGGAAGTTTTTGGTTATGATTTTCCTTCTCAATGTAAGAGTCAAATCTGTGAATATTACAGGTAGTTAAATAGGCATGAGCGGGGCAGGAGAGGGCTCTCCCCTCACCAACCAGGAATGTCAGGGGACCGTCAGGGGATGATTCAGCAGTTCTCACACTGCCTCTCCAAAAATGATAATTTGGCAGCTGGAGCCAGCGGGAGTCAATCTCTTGAAGGTCCACAGCTGTCACACTAAAGTGTTCATTGATCACAGGCTCCAGGGAGAGGCAACTTTCCAAACAGATAAAAAAAAAACACTTGAGATTAGTAATCAGCTTCCAATAAAATCTCAGGAGTTGGGCAAGTGAGTTCAGGAATGCACACTAAGAGACAAAATGGCAGAGTATGACGTTCCAGGTGCATTCCACAGGAAATGGAAAGAAAGTCTCAGGTGGGCATACATACAACTTCTTATACACACTGGGCATGCTCACTTCTCAAGTTTAAGGAGGGCACTGTGCATGCGGGCAGCCCACCCTAAGGGAAGAATCGTGAGAAAGGGACACAGGATGCCAGAAGTGGGGTAGCATATAAAATCCTAGGATCAAGGTTAAATGTTGCACTTGTCCCTCAGTTCGCCCACTTGGGTCTCTTCCAAGTGTACTTTCCTTTCTTTCCTGCTCTAAAGCTTTTTAATAAACTTCCCTTACTGCTCTGAGACTTACCTTGGTCTCATTTTCTGCTTTATGCCCCTCAGTTGAATTCTTTCTTCTGAGGAGACAAGAATTGAGGTTGCTGCAGACCTATGTGGATTTACTGCTGGTAACTCAGACATCTTCTACCCCTAACATGAACAATATAAATGATCCTGCCTGTGAACATTATCAGTGAAGGTCTAATGCTTCACACCCATTTTATAACCACTTTAGTTACAAATCTGAAGTTGAAAGCCAATGGGCCAAGGA
>NW_026657358.1:0-4948 GCF_009828535.3 Hylobates moloch | reverse complement strand
TACCCCGCCTCGGCCTCCCAAAGTGCTGGGATCACAGCTGTGAGCCAACACACCCAGCCTCTTGTTTTTTGACTTCTTAATAATAGCCATTGTGACTGGTGTGGAATGATAGCTCACTGTGGTTTTGATTTGCATTTCCGGGAGGGACCCTCTTGACTGAGGGTGTGGGGGCCTGCTTCAGGAAAATATTTCCACGTTTTTGTGACCTGGTTCAGGGAAGACAGACAAAGACAGCTTTCTATTTCTGCAATTTTCTCAAATTCCTTCAGCTTTATTTTAAACTGCCAAGGTTCCATAATTTGGGAAGTGTATTCAGAGCCACATCACTCTGGATAAAGAGCCTTTGCCTGTTCTCATTCAAGCGGTTTTCTTTCTTTCTCTCTCTCTCTCTTTTTTTTATTTTGAGACAGGGTCTCGCTCTATCACCCAGGCTGGAGTGCAGTGGCATGATCTCGGCTCACTGCAGCCTCAACTTCCTGGGATCAAGTATCCTCCCACTTCAGCCTCCCAAGTAGCCGGGACTATGGAAATACACCACCACGCTAAGCTAATTTAATTTTTTTTTTTAATTTTGTAGAGATGGGATCTTGCTATGTTGCCAAGACTGGTTTTCAAATTTTTTCTTTTTTTTTGAGATAGAGACTTGCTCTGTCTCCCAGGCTGGAGTGCAGTGGCACGATCTCAGCTCACTGCAGCCTCCACCTCCCAGGTTCAACTGATTCTCCTGCCTCAGTCTCTTGAGTAGCTGGGATTATAGGCACCTGCCACCATGTCCACCTAATTTTTTTGTATCTTTAGTAGAGACAGGGTTTCACCATGTTGGCCAGGCTGGTCTCGAATTCCTGACCTCAGGTGATCCACCCACCTCAGCCTCCCAAAGTGCTGGGATTGCAGGCGTGAGCCACCACTCCTGGCCGGTTTTTGATGATTACTGCAGTAAACATCTCCATGTGGAGAAGGAGCAAACTGGGACTACAGACGTGCACCACCACGCCTGCCTCACTTAAATTTTTTTAAAAAATTGTTTTAAGAGATGTGATCTTGCTATGTTGCCCAGATGGATCTCAACCTACTGGGCTCAAGTCAGTTTTTGGCCTCAGCCTCCCAAGGTGTTGGGATTAGAGGCATGAGCCACCACCCCCAGTCTTCAGGTGATGTTTGAGTATTTCTGCAGTAGAATTCTCCTTTTTCAGAAACAGCAAGGGGGCTGAGAAAAGGAGGGAAGATTGACAAGGGAGGAACAGATACCTGAGGATTGGGACGTCCTGGGGCCACGTGGGTGAGAGAGGAAAGTCAGCAGGCTCCAGCCCTGAACTTCACCTCCCAGAGCTGGGTGGGAGGAGAGAAAACAGGGCCGGCCAGGCATGGTGGCTCATGCCTGTAATCCCAGCACTTTGGGAGGCCAAGGTGGGTGGATCACCTGAGGTCAGGAGTTCGAGACCAGCCTGACCAACATGGCGAAACCCCATCTCTACTAAAAATACAAAAATTAGCTGGGCATGGTGGTCGGTGCCTGTAATCCCCCCTACTCAGGAGGCTGAGGCAGGAGAATCACTTGAACCCAGGTGGCGGAGCTTGCAGTGAGCCAAGATCATGCTATTGCACTCTAGCCTGGGTGACAGAGCCAGACTCCGCCTCAAAAAAAAGGAAAAGAAAACAGGAAAAGAGGAAATTCTGAATCCAGTGACCATTCCTTGCAGAGCCGCGAACAGTGGTACCAGCCTCTAGTCTCAATGTGAGGTTTGACTCCAGGACGATGAATCTAAGCTGGGACTGCCAAGAAAATACAACCTTCAGCAGGTGTTTCTTAATTGACAAGAACAGAGTCGTGGAACCCAGGGTGAGACGAATTTCCCATGCTCAACCCCTGTCCTTTACACAGCCCTTTCTGAGTTAAAAGCAACAGGGATGGCCAGGCACGGTGGCTCACGCCTGTAATCCCAGCACTTTGGGAGGTGGAGGCGGGTGGATCACCTGAGGTCAGGAGTTCGAGACCAGCCTGACCAACATGGTGAAACCCCGTCTCTACTACAAATACAAAATTAGCAAGGCGTGCTGGTGCATGCCTATAATCCCAGCTACTCGGGAGGCTGAGGCAGGAGAATTACTCAAACTTGGGAGGTGGAGGTTGCGGTGAGCCGAGATGGCGCCATTGCACTCCAGCCTGGGCAACAAGAGCAAAACTCTGTCTCAAAAAATAATAATAATAAATCAAATTAAATAAAAGTGAGAGGGCCACGGACACAACACAAGTGTGGTATTTGGAGAGATGTTGGAGCCACAATCTCAGGGGGACTGGGAAAGTGCTGTTGGCTCATGTCTGCAATGTGTACCAGAGCCTGATTCCCTGAGGCAGAGCATATTTTACTGTATTTTAGCCCAAGAGCATATTTTACCCCAAGATAACAGAAATCCTGGCAAATGCAGCTGGATGTGAGCCTGGGTCTGTGGTGGAAGAAGGGTGGAGAAAACTAAAGTGTCAGTGACTTTGTCAGTGTGTCACCGTCCTGGTCCCCCAAGGGATTAAGGTCAGGGTTTTTGGAACACAGGAGACAGAGACAGAAGAGCGGGGAGAGGGGAGGGAAGGAGGGAGAAACAGAGAAAGAGAGAACAGAAGAGGAGGGAGAGGAAAAGAGAAATACAGATGATTGATAGATAGGTGATAGATGATTTATTGATTGATAGGTAATAATAGATAATTGGGAGATTGATAATCAATTCTATAGATAGATGTTACATGGATGGATGGGTGGTCTTGCTATGTTACCCCAGATGACATACATTTTTTTTTTTTTTTGAGATGGAGTTTCGCTCTTGTTCCCCAGGCTGGAATGCACTGGTGTGATCTTGGCTCACTGCAACCTTCACCTCCCAGGTTCAAGCGAGTCTCCTGCCTCAGCCTCCCGAGTAACTGGGATTACAGGTGCCGGCCACCATGCATGGCTAATTTTTGTATTTTTAGTAGAGACGGGGTTTCACCATTTTGGCCAGGCTGGTCTCCAACTCCTGACCTCATGATCTGCCCCCACTTGGCCTCCCAAAGTGCTGGCATTACAGGTGTGAGCCACCGTGTCCAACCTTTATTTATTGGGATGGAGTTTAGCTCTGTCACCCAGGCTGGAGTACACTGGCGCGATCTCAGCTCACTGCAACCTCTGCCTCCCGGGTTCAAGAGATTCTCCTGCCTCAGCCTCCTGAGTAGCTGGCATTAAAGGCACCCACCACCACACCTGGCTAATTTTTGTATTTTTAGTAGAGACAGGGTTTCACCATGTTGGCCGGGCTGGTCTCAAACTACAGACCTCAAGTGATCCACCCACCTCGGCCTCCCAAAGTGCTGGGATTACAGGTGTGAGCCACTGCACCTGGTCTCTAGTCTGATACTTTCAGCACTGCTAGAGTATAAGATTGAGTTTTCACCTGCAAGCTGGTATTTGGTGTATCCACTCAGAGTCCTCAGAGGAAGCGTAGGGGGATGATTTCACAAAGGGAGGCAGGAGTGTGTCACCAAATCCAGGTAAAAACCAATACCATGGCCGGGCGTGGTGGCTCATGCCTGTAATCCCAGCACTTTGGGAGGGTGAGGCGGGTGGCTCATCTAAGGTCAGGAGTTTGAGACCAGCCTGGCCAACATAGTGAAATCCTGTCTCTACTACAAATACACAAATTAGCTGGGTGTGGTGGCAGGTGTCTGTAATCCGAGCTACTCGGGAGGCTGAGGCAGGAGAATCACTTGAACCTGGGAGGCGGAGGTTGCAGTGAGCCGAGATTGCGCCACTGCACTCCAGCCTGAAGAGTGTAGGAGACAGAAGATTGTTTCCTAATCGGCTCTGTCTGGTTGCAACTCTTCAGCTCAGTAACAATGAATGTTCGTGCACATTTCGTGAAATTGTATACATGGAGGAGTCACATTTGAGGTTCACGTGAATACCAGTCAAAGAGGATTTCAGCAAAAACTGCTTTATCCAAACTCAGGTAAGCAAGACAGCTCAGGGATCCATTTACAGCACTACCCCCCACCATCCCACCACCATCAAAGTACACCCCATTGAACTTCAGAGTGAAAATTATTTTGTTCCTGCCTCTTCCCAGGAAGGGAGGGTACTGCTGCTCAGAATTTCTCCTGTTTCATCTACAATGTGGATTTCATGAACTGTACCTGGGCGTGGGGTCCAATGGCCCCCCGTGACGTCCAGTATTTTTTGTACATACAAAACTCAAAGTACTTACTTTGTGAAGAATTATGAGGAATGGAGGGATGGGAGAAAAATCATGCTGATTTTATTTTATTTTATTTTATTTCCAAGACATATTCTTGCTCTCTTGCCCAGGCTGGAGTGCAATGGCACCATCTCAGCTCACTGCAACCTCGACCTCCTGGGTTCAAGCAATTTTCCTGCCTCAGCTTCCCAGGTAGCTGGGATTACAGGCACCCACCACCACATCCAGCTAAATTTTGTATTTTTAGTAGAGACAGGGTTTTGTCATGTTGCCCAGGTTTGTCTCGAACTCCTGACCTGAAGTGATCTGCCTGCCTTGGCCTCCCAAGGTGCTGGAATTACAGGCGTGAGTCACCACACCAGGCTCCACATATTTATTTAGAGATGGAGTCTTGCTCTGTCGCCCAGGCTGGAGTGTAGTGACGCAATCTCAGCTCCCTGCAACCTGCTCCTCCCTCCCAGGTTCAAGCGATTCTCCTGCCTCAGCCTCCTGAGTAGCCGGAACTACAGGTGCATTCCACCATACCCATATAATTTTTCTATTTTTAGTAGAGACAGGGTTTCACCATGCTGGCCAGGCTGGTCTCCAATTCCTGACCTCAAGTGATCCACCCGTCTTGGCCCCCCAAAGTGTTGGGATTACAGGTGTGAGCCACCGCACCTGGCCTGTTGTTTTTTTTGTTTTGTTTTGTGTTGTTTAGTTTTCTGTTTTTGTGTTTTTCTTTTGT
>NW_026657357.1:0-4948 GCF_009828535.3 Hylobates moloch | reverse complement strand
TCTTAATGTATGTGTCCATTTTACCCACACTTCCAGTAATAAAGATACTCGCTCTCTGTATCTCTCTCTCTCTCTCTCTCTCTCACACACACACACACACACACACACACAATCACATGCACACATTATACACCCTTAGGCAGAAAGAACAAACAGAGGGAAAAAAGAGTATATGAGTCTTCAGTTCTCATCATTTAGCTCCCACACAGAGGGGAACAACAGACACTGGGGTATATTGCAGGGTGGAGTGTAGGAGGAGGGAGAACATCAGCAAAAATAACTAATGGGCACTAGGCTTAAAACCTGTATGATGAAATAATCTGTACAACAAACCCCCATGACACAAGTTTACCTATATAACAAACCTGTGCATGTACCCCTAAACTTAAAATAAAAGTTAAATTTTTAAAATAGAGGTTTCAGTTAAGAAGTATGGTTGGAAATGAAGTTTTCTGCTCAACTCAACTATCTGGTTAGGGAGGTAGTGAAGCATAGTAGAAAGAATACTGGAGTTTAGAGTCAAAACAGAGGATTAAGTTCCCTTTACACCAGTTACTATATGTGTGACCTTGAGTCATAATCTCTCTGATTCACAATTTCCTCATATGAAAAATCAGTATAGAAATGCTTATGTTACAGAGCCATTGAAATAATTGAAATAAAAGCATAAAACCTTTGTAAAATCTAAGAAGTGTCCTGTGACATTTAAATATTCTATAATTCTGTAAGGGAATATCAGAGAATTATAAATTTATGTCCTGGAACTATCCAGGTAAGAGCTTTCAATTAGGATATCTGTTGTTATGAGCACAGAGTTGCGCGTTCCAGATTCCCCTTCAACAAAGGACTTATTGTCCCTGTTACTGGAAGTGTGGTAAGCAGATAGCCTTCAGCTTTAACCTCCTGAGACTGCCTCACCTGCGCAAGAGCTGCCTTATGCTCTTCCCATGGAGGTATAAGGGAGGAAAAATAATTTTCTCTTTACCCTCTAGAGTTCTTAGTCAGGACAGACTCCTGTAATGAAAGACAGATTAACAAAAGGAAAGCAAACGCAAGTTTATTAACTTATATACTTCATGTATATATGAGAAAAAAAAACAGAGAAATTAGTAAATTTTAAAGAGTTGTCTTAGACTTAAGGCTTAAATACAACAGTTCTCTGAAACAGGGAAAAAAGGGTATGGAAAAGGCCTGGTTAAGACCAGAAGGCCAAAAGAAAAAAAAAAAAGCACTGTTAAATAAAGGTAAGATTGATTATGCACATTTGAGTCCATGCCTTCTCCACTGATCAAGAGTCTCTAGTGATTTGGTCATCCCTTTCTTCTTGGCACAAAGAGGGAGACACCATTACAAAATAAGATTTCCTCTGTAGATGTAAATTTCTCTTACAAAATGGTAACTTTTCAGAGCTTCTCCTGTGTCTGCAGTTTCTGAAAATAACCAGCTCAATAATCCTTATGCAAAAGAGGCATAATTTGGAGTGGCATATTCTGGTCTCCAACAGTTATATTTTGGGATGGCATGTCCTTAACCCCATCAGAGGCCCACATTTAATACGTGATTGAGGCCAAGATATGAAGGCTCAGCATAAAAGCAGGGAGAAAAGTTAAGGTGCTCCAGTAGTTGTCCGGGAGAGAGATGATGGACACTTGGCCTAGAATAGTGCCAGTTGAGACAGGGAAAAATAGGTACATATATTGAGAATATGCTTTGGATGTAGATTCAGTAGGACTCTAGGATGAGAGAAAGAATGGAGTAAATGATATGCCACAGATTTTTGGCAAGGTATGTAGTGAATATTTTTTTTAGGCCATATTAATTTTAAGATGCCTACTAGACATCCAGGTAGAAATTTAAAGGAGATAGGTAGATATATGAGGTTGGAACTCAGAGGAGAAATAAGGGCAAAAATGTAGATTTAGGAATAATCTGTATGAGGACACGGGACTAGATGAGATCATGTCCCTAGAATATGGGAAGCCAGTTCTCTATCACTTAGTTATGGAGAACAGTGTTTGTTAATTTCACTCCTATAATAGTGTAGGAATCAACACTTCATTGACTGTATGACTTAAATCCAGCAACCAGACCATTTAGAAAGAGTCCTCATTAAAATGAAGGGATTTTTGGTTGTGCTATTGCACACTTTAACCTAATAATTACAGAGTTCCTACCATGTGCTAAGGAATTTGTGTGCATTATATCATCTTTAATCCTTAACACATGTAAATGAACACTACTATTATCCTGATGTCACAGATGAAGAAACCAAGGTTCAGAGAAGTGAAGCAATTTTATCCAGATTACACAGTAAATTATGGAGTTGATTTCCTGCACATTTAACCTCCACTTGCAGTGCATGATAATACCCAGTAATAGCAGCCATTAATGGATCACCTAGTAGGTCCAAGTCCTGAGATAAAGTGCTTTATATGGCTTATCTCATTCTAATAAAAATCTACTTATTATCCCTATTTTACAGATGATAAAACCTGTCCTTAGAGATGCTAAGTAACTTGGCCAAAATCTTATAGCTCGTGAGTGACAGAGTGGGGTTTCAAATACACATTTGTCTGAATCAAGAACTTTCATCTCCTCTGGCCTTAGCTGAGTAGAGAAGGAAAAAAAATCTCCCCTAGAAGGTGATATAAATCTCCCCAAATGACAAGCGGATGGAAAGCATAACATTAAAAATGATTGGTATTAAGAAAATAAATTTCATTGGAAATAAGAAGTTGAAGGTGATTATTAAAAATCAACAAGACATTGGGAAAGCATCTTTTGAATTACTTTTTAAAGTGGTCATCTTTAAATAAGCAATGATAAAAATATGAATCTAATCTTGCTTCTAAATCTAAATGTTTTGTGACCATGAAGCAGAATGAACATCACCAACCAACATAAGATTGGACCCATGGCCTTGGCTTCTGAGGACAGAATTCTCAAGCACTTAGTGGACTTGAAGATTCTTCTCTTAGTCCTGAGAAGCCCAGGAGATGTTCTAAAGCTGAGGAGATTTATTTGATTGGTTCCTATATCCCTCAACATAACATCAACATATAAGTATACCTATAGTTTCTCTTCTTCTATCACTCATTCTTTCGGCGCCCAAGGAAGAGCTTTCTAAAAATGTCATAAATATATCTAATCTTACAGGCATTATCTACAGCATGTTAACAATTGCTCTGGGGACACCAAATTGTTTTTGGACATTTTGAAAGAGGCTTGTGTGTAGAACTTATGATGGACAAATTTATCTCTGGAGGTTTTTCAGATATTTAATTGATCTGCTTGATTTTCTCCAACACTTAGCACAGTCTGAAACTTACTAGACACAATTATTTGTTGATTTAATAAATGAGCCTTCAATATCTCAAGCCAAAATAATGTTCACTAGTGTGAATTTTAAGGCATTGCGACAAGCCTGTTGTTTTTAAACCAGATATTTCTCCTTGATGTCGTGAGGCCCTCCTCTGGAATAAGGCTCAAGCCCAAAGTAAAACAAATCTTATTGCCTGTGATCCTTTCAAAAACACAGTTATGAAGGGCTGAGTACAGAATTTGGTGAATATGGAATAGATGAAAATAAAGTCTAAAGCTTTTCACAAGGCAGGCATGTGTTAGTCAAAAGGGAAGGGGGATATGTATAGAATCTGTATCTACTTGGTTTTGTTATTTTAAGCTGTTGCCAATCAGTCACTGATTTTAGGTGTTTGACTTAAAATATTTTAAGGGAGTGTGAATACTGAGCTATGATTATTTCCCCAGAGAAGAGAAAGTCTTTATTCGCTGGAGCTATTACTGTACACCTCAGGTACTAGTGATGGGGACATTAAGCTGACTCATGTGTGTAGCTCACCACATTCCCTCAGGGTAATGCTATGAAGATACATCTAAATATTACTTCTCACCTAAATGTTTGTGTGGGGGGGGGATGGGGAAGTAACGATGGTTCAGTTCAGTGGCACTTATTCCTCTTCTGTCATCACTATCAAGTAAATTGAAATGCTCCTAGTATGTATACTTTGAGGGTACTCCAGATTGGAAGATGCCATTTGACTCATTTCAAGTCACCTGCCTTTTTAATCATACCACAATTATACCAAATTTGACATTAGCATGACAATTAAATGTTTTTTTTGTTTGTTTGTTTGTTTGTTTTTACCACACAAGATAGACTTTTTTTTTTAATTATACTTTAGGTTTTAGGGTACATGTCCACAATGTGCAGGTTTGTTACATATGTATCCATGTGCTGTGTTGGTTTGCTGCACCCATTAACTCGTCATTTAGCATTAGGTGTATCTCCTAATGCTGTCCCTCCCACCTCCCCCCACCCCACAACAGTCCCCGGAGTGTGATGTTCCCCTTCCTGTGTCCATGAGTTCTCATTGTTCAATTCCCACCTATGAGTGAGAACATGCGGTGTTTGGTTTTTTGTCCTTGCGATAGTTTACTGAGAATGATGTTTTCCAGTTTCATCCATGTCCCTACAAAGGACATGAACTCATCATTTTTTATGGCTGCATAGTATTCCATGGTGTATATGTGCCACATTTTCTTAATCCAGTCTATCGTTGTTGGACATTTGGGTTGGTTCCAAGTCTTTGCTATTGTGAATAGTGCCACAATAAACATACGTGTGCATGTGTCTTTATAGCAGCATGATTTATAGTCCTTTGGGTATCTACCCAGTAATGGGATGGCTGGGTCAAATGGTATTTCTAGTTCTAGATCCCTGAGGAATCGCCACACTGACTTCCACAATGGTTGAACTAGTTTACAGTCCCACCAACAGTGTAAAAGTGTTCCTATTTCTCCACATCCTCTCTAGCACCTGTTGTTTCCTGAGTTTTTAATGACGGCCATTCTAACTGGTGTGAGATGGTATCTCATTGTGGTTTTGATTTGCATTTCTCTGATGGCCAGTGATGATGAGCATTTTTTC
>NW_026657356.1:0-4949 GCF_009828535.3 Hylobates moloch | reverse complement strand
CTGAACCCACACAATCTGATCCAGAGAGCCTACTGTATACTTCCGGCTGCAACATACGCCACCTCCCACACAAACAGCACAGGAGCAGCATACACACGGGACACCGAATGTGTCACGGCTGGCCTCACCCACTTTTCTAGCCCTGCCGCTCTGCCCCTCACACTGTCTCACAAGACATCAACGGCTGTTCCACTAAAGACAGAGGACGAGGGATGTCTGCAGTCAGATGCATTTGGGAAACGTGACCCCCAGGTCTTTAATGTGCCCCGTGCCCAACACTCTGCTAGGAGGTGCAGACACTCCCATCTCCACAGAGTTTAGAAAGGACTACCATCTCCACAGAACAGCTCATGAAGAAACCCCACTGACTCCTAGCGTTCAGACAACCGGTAACACTAGAGACGTTCACGGGGACACTAACAAACCTGTCTTGTGCTCCGAGCCAAGCTCTCCTAAGCTCTTCCCCAGGGGAAGAGCCAGCTGTGGCGATGGTTCCCCACAGCACCCCTCTCTCTCTCTGCTGCCATCTCTTCTGGCTTCCTTCACTATTTTCCTGAGCCCTGAGTCACTTCATTATGGTCCTGTGGAGTCTGGTCATTTCCCCACAATCTGAGCACCTCACAGCTGTTTATTTCTAAACGGCAGCAGTCACCGTTTACGTAGCATTTTTGTTTTAAGCACTGTTGTACACAATGATTAGGTCACCACGGCAACCCAGGAGCGGCCAGGGCTCCAGCTATGGAAGGCTGGCTTAGTGGACGTTAACAGACTCAAATCCTATACTTGCTGACCACATCCAGTAGCCCCCTATCTGAAATCACTGGAACTTTTGAAATACAACAGAGCACAGCAGTAACACAATGAACAGGCCCCAATGCCAAGCACAGCGGGAAGACTTCTGCTTTCCTTACAAACTGCTCAAGGAAAGCTGACCAGCAGAGGTGAGCACAGAGCCACCCCGCACATGCCAGGATGTGAGACATCCCAGAAAACAAGAGCAAGGCGGCCAGGGACAGACAGGCGGCCTGTGGAGTGTGCACCCATGGGCCGTGGAGGGAAGTCAGGGGAGGGCACTGAGCGAGGGATCCCATAACCTGACAATGTTTGCAGCAGTTCACACCGGCCGTGGGGAAAGATGCGACAGTCACTCTCAGCCTTCCTCTTATTCAACTGACCACACCAGCAGCCCACCTAGTCAGGGCTCTTGGAGGGAGCTGCCTTTCTCCTGACTTTCGAGGTACCTGGCCTCTGTCCTCCCATCTCGCTGTCTGCTCCATCCCCATCTCCTAGGCCAGCTGCCTCTCATTTCTCCAAATATTGGAAGGGGCACTTCCTATCTCACTCCTCCCTAATGACCGAATTCAGTCTCATGGCTAGAAATACCACAGACACACAGTCTCATCTCCAAATGTACATTTCTGGCCCTGACCACTTCCCTGAACTGCCTATCTGACATCTCCATGTAGATGTCTGGGGGCACCTCGAGCCTAACCGGCCTGGTCCAAGCCACCCTCTCCTCCCACTTAGACAACTGTGATGCAGTCCCCCTAGGAGAGCAGAAACTGGCACAGCTGAGGAGAAAGGTCCTGGGGGACTCCTTAGAATGATGACTCTGTGCAGAGTGGGAGACAGGACAGGCACGTAAGTGGAGGGCTGGCATTAGATGGAAGCAGGGTGAGCCCCAGGGAGAATGGCAGAGCCTACCTCACAGATGCAGAAACCTGGCCAGGCTGGAAGAAGCAACCATGGCTCTGATTTGTTTCTCTTTTACAATCTACCAAGTAGAAACGTTTGCCATAGGGTGACCCACTTTTAAAATTAATCAAGATAAAGTGATTCATATAATCACCTTTCTGAATCATATATGAATATGCATAACACAACTAATTCACATAAATTTCAGATGCAGGAAAATGAGAGTTAAAGGAAAATGACGCACTTACTAAAGAAACGAGCTTCAGACTGTGGCAAAGCCCTCCTAACTGTATGTTACTCCTTCCCATCCGACCTAAGGAAGACCCTGGCCAGACCTCGAAGTGGGTGACAGTGGCCACGCTCCTCCATGGCCCTGCCATGGCAGTTCTGCCCTCAGACACTGAACTTGTCAATGAATAACCGGCTTCAGTGAAAGCAACTACTGCTAGAGCTGGATGTGCACAGTTCTAAAACGTTTAACGTTCTATCAAAATCAATACCTACTAAAAAAAAAAAAAACTTTGTAATGCCTTCAATGTATTTCTAATAGTTTCTTGTTGTTTTTTCTAAAAACCAGTAAGACTGTTAGAATTAATACACATTCATTCGACAATTATTAAGTACCCATGTGAGCCAGAAAATGTATAAAAATGCCAGGGAGTCAAACAGGAAGAGATAAAGTCACTGTTCTCAGGCTGAGCCTCGTAAGACAACTGAAAAGTCAACAGGTAATTTCCATGCAATGTGGAGGGTGTCATACAGGATGAGTGCTGGCGGACTGGGGTGCAGGAGACACCAGTCCCGCACTGAGGAGTGGGGCAGTGGGGCAGTGGGATGTGCAGATAGAGAAGTTTCTTAGGGAAGGAAGTAGCCAGTAGGGGGGTGGGTAGGAGAGAGCGAGAGGAAAACATGAAAATGACCCTGTTAAGAGAATTTTAGCAAATGACAGCAGTTGAGAATTGCACAGAAGAGGCAAACTGGATGTTTCATTCATTAACTCACCAGGCTCTTGTGCGTGCCTGCACTAGGAGGAACTGGACCCTGTGGGATCTGTCAGCAGAGCGAGACAGGCTTAGGCGGGCACACAAGAAATGGAAAGAGACCACATGAAGTAAGGGGTCAGACAAGCCAGAGGACAAGGAGACCTCATCTGCTAGAGCTCCCTGTAAACAAAAGTGGAGAATGAGCATGGACCCAGGAGGCTGCTGTGGTCACCGCCAAGAGTGACAATGGAGGCTGACACAGGCAGGCAGCCCCAGGAAGGGGCACCACTGCCCAGGAGGCGTGAGCAGCAGGTCTGTGCCTGATGCAGTACAACAAAGACACCAAACTTACAATTCCTGCCAGCCTGGAGCAGGACGGTCCCTTTTCCTAATACAGGAAACAAGTAGTGTGGAGGAGGAGGGCAGTCGGGGACAGGAGAGATGAGCCTGCAGAACCCAAGGGGAGCTTTCCAGTGGAGGGTCGTAGAGACTGGAAGCACAAGAGTAAAGGGACCAGCTGGAGATGAGCTTTGGAACCCATTACATATACACAGCCATTGATGCCCAGGGTGACGAGTCATCCCGTGAGAGCCGGGCGCAGTGGGAGAAGCTGGTCAAGGCAACCTGAGGACACCCAGCCCACGGGACAGACGTTGGGAGAGAAGCCAAAGAAACGGACATGTGAACAGAGAGCGGGGCGGGGCCCGAACACGGTGCTGCCAAGGCCAGAGGAGGTTTTGAAAGGGCAGCGAGCACCAACGAAGGCTGAGAAGGATGCATGCATGAAGACCACAGAGCCCGCCGTGGTCCTGGATTAGTTTAAACCCATTTGCTTCTTCCTGCAGGAAACCCCTTGAGGTCAAGACCCCACAATCAGACGAGGATGGAGTGGCTCACCCTCAGTCAACAGGCCAGACTCAAGGTGGTATAATGTCTTAACCAAGGGTGTGGGCCTCCAGGTCTGACTCCCAATTCAGTGCTCCTTTAATAACCACTCTTTGTTAATTCTCCTTAACAGGGGTTCCTGGCAAGTCAGTTCTCCCTGAGGCCTTCGGTTTCCTCACCCACGATAAGAGAGGGCTGGACCAGATGGGAATTCGGGGGGTAAGGGGATGTCCGCGCGCAGCCCACCCCTCCCACGGGCCCCTGGAGCCTCCATCCAAGTTCCCACCACGCACCCGCCCCACAAATCCTGCCCAAGGTGAGGGCTGGTCCCGGGTCCTCTGGCTGCCTCATCAGCGAGTGCAGGAGAGAGGGGAAGCCTCCAAGGGGGCGACTAGGGCTCAAGGATGAAACTCGGCCAGGAGTGAACTGGGGCCAGGAGGAAGGTGTCCGGGCCGCTCCTCGAGCCCAGCCCGGGTCCCCGACCCTCTTACCACCACTGTCCATATCTCCTGCTGGGTGAGGTCCTTGGACACAGCGCACTTGGTGTGCAGCCCCAGCAGGCTGCTGATGGAGATGCCGATGAGCTTCTGGAGCTGCCGGCACTGCTGCAGCGCCCGGCTGGCCGCGGCCCCTGCGCCTCACTCCACGGCCTCCTCATCACCCCCGCCACCGCCCTCCTTCTCTCCCATCGCGGCGGCGCACAGCGCTGCTCTATGCACACTGCGGCGGCCGAGGCAGGGAGCCCGGGGCGCGGGCGCCTAAGCAAGGAACCCCCGAGACGGAAGAGATGGACCAGGAGCGCCCCTCGCCGCTGCTCCAGCCAGGACGCCGGTAGAGCTGGCAGCCCAGTCTGCCGCTCCAGCCCTCAGAGACGCGGTGGCGGGAACAATAAGCCACGACTGCAAAAAGCTGCGACGGCGGGGGCAAAAAACCGCGGCCGCGGGGGGCAAAAAGCCGCAAAAAGCCACAGCGGCGCGGGCAAAAAGCCGCGGCGGCAAAAAGCAGTGGCGACGGGGGCAAAAAGCCGCGGCGGCGGGGGGTGAAAAGCCAAGGAGGCCTGAGCAAAAAGCCTCGGCGGCAAAAAGCCGCGGCGGTGTTGGGAAAAGGCCGCGGCGTCGGAGAGCAAAAAGCCAAAAAAACCAACGGCCGTGGGGGCAAAAAGCTGCGGCGGCAGGGGGCAAAAACCCGCGAAAAGCGGCGGCGGAGGCGGCAAAAAGCCGCGGCAGCGGGGGGCAAAAAGCCGGGAAAAGCGGCGGCGGCGGGGACAAAAAGCCGGGAAAAGCGGCGGCGGCGGCGACAAAAAGCCCCCGCGACGGGGGGCAAAAAGCCCAAAAAAAACCATGGGATCCCAGCCTTAACGAAAGGATAAAACCAACTTGCCCAGGA
>NW_026657355.1:0-4949 GCF_009828535.3 Hylobates moloch | reverse complement strand
CCAAATTTCCACTTGCAGATTCTACAAAATGAGTGTAACAAAACTGCTGAATCAAAAGAAAGGCTCAACTCTTTGAGATGAATGCGCACACCACAATGAAGTTTCTTACAATGCTTCTGTCTAGTTTTTATGTGAAGATATTTCCTTTGACATAATAGGCCTTACAGCACTCCAAATGTCCACTTGCAGATTCTACAACAAGAGTGTTTCAAAACTGCTCAATGAAAAGAAAGGTTCAACTCTGTGAGATGAATGCACACACCACAAAGACGTTTCTCAGAATGCTTCTCTCTAGTTTTTATGTGAAGATATTTCCTTTTCCACAATAGGTCTCAAAGAGTTCCAAATGTCCACTTGCAGATTCTACAAGAGTGAATAAAAACCGCTGAAACCAAAGAAAGGTTCAGCTCTTTGAGATGAATGCACACACCACAATGAAGTTTCTTACAATGATTCTGTCTAGTTTCTATGAGAAGATATTTCCTTTGACACAATAGGCCTTAAAGAGCTACAGATGTCCACTTGCAGATTCTATAAAAAGAGTGTTTTAAACCTCCTCTATCAAAAGAATCATTCAACTCTGTGAGATGAATGCACTCACCACAAAGAAGTTTCTCTGTATGCTTCTCTCTATTTTTTATCTGAAGATATTTCCTTTTCCACAATAGGCCTCAAAGCACACAAAATGTCCACTTGCAGATTCTACAAAAAGAATGTATCAAAACGGCTGAATCAAAAGAAAATTTCAACACTTTGAGATGAATGCACATACCACAACGAAGTTTCTCAGAATGCTGCTGTCTAGTTTTCATGTGAAGATATTTCCTTTGACACAATAGGCCTGAAAGCGCTCCAAATGTCCACTTGCAGATTCTCCAAAAAGAGTGTTTTAAAACTCCTCTATCAAAAGAATCATTCAATTCTGTGAGATGAATGCACACACCACAAAGTTGTTTCTCTGTATGCTTCTGTCTAGTTTTTATGTGAAGATATTTCCTTTTCCACAGTAAGCCTTAAAGCTCTCCAAATGTCCACTTTCAGATTCCTCTAAAAGAGTGTTTCAAAACTGCTGAATCAAAAGAAAGTCTCAACTCTTTGAGATGAATGCAGACACCACAAAGAATTTTCTCAGAATGCTTCTGTCTAGTATTTATGTGAAGATATTTCCTTTTCCACAGTAGGCCTCAAAGCACTCCAAATGTCCACTTGCAGATTCTACAAATAGAGTGTTTTAAAACTGCTCTATCAAAAGAAACATTCAACTCTGTGAGATGAATGCACTCACTGGAAAGAAGATTCTCCGTATGCTTCTCTCTTGTTTTTGTGTATAGATATTTCCTTTTCCACAATAGGCCTCAAAGTGCTCCAAATGTCCACTGGCAGATCTAAACAAGGAATGTTTTAAAATTCATCTATCAAAAGAAACTTTCAAATCTCTGATATGAATAAGCTCACTGCAAAGGAGTTTCTCTGTATGCTTCTCTCTAGTTTTTACGTGAAGATATTTCTTTTTCCACAATATGCCTCTATGCGCTCCAAATGTCGACATTCACATTCTACAAAAAGAGCGTTTCAAAACTGCTCAATCAAAAGAAAGGTTCAACTCTGTGAGATGAATGCACACACGACAAAGAAGTTTCTAAGAATGCTTCCATGTAGTTTTTATTTGAAGATATTTCCTTTGCCACAATAGGCCTCAAAGCACTCCAAATGTCCACTTGCAGATTCTACAAAAAGAGTGCTTTAAAACTGCTCTATCAAAAGGAATGTTCAACTCTGTGAGATGAATGCACTCACCACAAAGAAGTTTATCTGTAAGCTTCTCTCTAGTTTTTATGTGAAGATATATACTTTTCCAAAATTGGCCTCAAAGTGCACCAAATATCCAATCGCAGATTCTACAAAAGAGTGTTTCAAAACTCCTAAACGAAAAGAGACTTTCATCTCTGTGAGATGAATGCACACACCACAAAGAGGTTTCTCAGAATGCTTCTGTCTAGTTTCTATGTGGAGATATTTCCTTTGCCTCAGTAGGCCTCAAAACACACCAAATGTCCACTGGCAGATTCAAGAAAAGGAGTGTTTTAAAACCCGCTCTATCAAAAGGAATGTTAAACTCTCTGAGATTAATTCACTCACTACAAAGGAGTTTCTCTGTATGCTTCTCTCTATTCTGTATGTGAAGATATTTCCTTATCCACAGCAGGCGTCATAGCGCACCAAATACCCAATTGCAGATTCTACAAAAAGAGTGTTTCAAAACTCCTCAAGGAAAAGAGAGGTTCAACTCTGTGAGATGAATGCACACACCACAAAGAAGTTTCTCAGAATGCTTTTGTCTAGTTTTTATATCAAGAAATATGCTTTTCCACAATAGGCTTCAAAACACTCCAAACGTCCACTTGCAGATGCTACAAAAAGAGTGTATCAGAACTACTGAATCAAAAGAAAAGTTCAACTCTGTGACATAAATGCACACACTTCAAAGAAGTTTCTCAGAATGCTTCTGTCTATTTTTTATGTGAAGATATTTCCTTTCCCACAATAGGCCTCAAAGTGCTCCAAATGCCCACTTGCAGATTCTACAAAACAGTGTTTTCAAACTCCTCTATCAAAAGAAACGTTCAACTCTCTGATGTGAATAAACTCACCGCAAAGGAGTTTCTCTGTATGCTTCTCTCTATTTTTTATGTGAAGATATTTCCTTTTCCACAATAGGCCTCAATGCACTCCAAATGTCCACTTGCACACTCTACAAAAAGTATTTCAAAACTGCTCCATCAAAAGAAATTTCAACTCTGTGAGATGAATGCACACACCTCAAAGAAGTTTCTCTGAATACTTCCATCTAGTTTTTATGCGAAGATATTTCCTTTGCCCCAATAGGCTTCAAAGCCCTCCAAATGTCCACAGTCAGGCCCTAAAAAAGGAGTGTTTTAAATCTCCTCTATCAAAATAAACTTTCAACTCTGTGAGATGAATGCAGACACGATGAAGAAATATCTCTCTATGGTTCTTTCTAGTTCTTATGTGAAGATATATCTTTTTCCACAATAGGATCCAAAGCTCACCAAATGTACTCTTGCAGATTCTACAAAAATAGTGTTTTAAAACTGCTCAATCTAAAGGAAGGTTGAACTCTATGAGATGAAAGAATACACCACAAAGAAGTTTCCCAGAATGCTTCTGTCTAGTTTTTATGTGAAGATATTTCCTTTTCCACAATAGTCCTGAAAACGCTCCAAATATCCACTTGCAGATACTACAAAGAGAGTGTTTCAAAACTGCTGAATCAAAAGGAAAGTTCAAATCTTTGAGATGAATGCACCCACCACAAAGAAGTTTCTCAGAATGCTTCTGTCTAGTTTTATGTGAAGATATTTCCTTTGCCACAATAGGCCTCAAATCTCTCCCATGTCCCCTTGCAGATTCTACAAAGAGTGTTTTAAAACACCTCTATCAAAATAAACATTCAACTCTGTGAGATGAATGCACTCACCACAAAGAAGTTTCTCTGTATGATTCTCTCAAGTTTTTATGTGAATATATTTCCTTTTCCACAATAGGCCACAAAGCCCACCAAATATCCAACTGTAGATTCTACAAAAAGAGTGTTTCAAAACTCCTCAACGAAAAGGGAGTTTCAACTCTGTGAGATGAACGAACACACCAAAAAAATTTCTCACAATGCTTTTATCTAGTCTTTTTGTGAAGATATTTCCTTTTCCACTATAGGCCTCAAAGCGCTCCAAATGTCCACTGGCAGATTCTAAAAAAGGAGAGTTTTAAAACTCCTCTATCAAAAGAAACGTTTGACTCTCTGATGTGAATAAACTCACCACAAAGAAGTTTCTCTGTATGTTTCTCTCTATTTTTTATGTGAAGATATTTCCTTTTCCACAACAGGCCTTAAAGCGCTCCAAATGTCCACTTGCACGTTCTACAAAAAGAGTGTTTCAAAACTGCTCCATCAAAAGAAATTTCAAATCTGTGAGATGAATGCACACACCTCAAAGAATGCTTCCATCTAATTTTTATGTGAAGATATTTCCTTTGCCACAATAGGCTTCAAAGTGCTCCAAATGTTCACAGGCAAATTCTAAAAAAGGAGTGTTTTAAATCTCCTCTATCAAAATAAACTTTCAAGTCTGTGAGATGAATGCAGTCACGATGAAGAAATATCTTTCTATCGTTCTTTCTAGTTCTTATGTGAAGATATATCCTTTTCCACAATAGGTGCCAAAGCGCACCAAATGTCCACTTGCATATTCTACAAAAAGAGTGTTTCAAAACCACTGAATCAATAGGAAAGTGCAACTCTTTCAGATGAATGCACCCACCACAAAGAAGTTTCTCAGAATGCTTCTGTCTAGTTTTTATGTGGAGATATTTCCTTTGCCAGAATAGGCTTCAAAGCTCTCCAAATATCCACTTGCAGTTTCTACAAAAAGAGTGTTTTAAAACTGCTCTATTGGGGTGGAGGCAAGATGGCCGAATAGGAACAGCTCCGGTCTACAGCTCCCAGCCTGAGCGACACAGAAGACGGGTCATTTCTGCATTTCTGTTTGAGGTACCGGTTTCATCTCACTAGGGAGTGCCAAACAGTGGGTGCAGGACAGTAGGTGAAGCGCACTGTGCATGAGCTGAAGCAGGGCAAGGCATTGCCTCACTCGGGAAGTGCAAGGGGTCAGGGAGTTCCCTTTCCTAGTCAAAGAAAGGGGTAACAGACGGCACCTGGAAAATCGGGTCAGTCCCACCCTAATACTGCACTTTTCCAACGGGCCTGGAAAACGGCACACTAGGAGATTGTGTCCCACACCTGGCTCAGAGGGTCCTATGTACACGGAGTCTCACTGACTGCTAGCACAGCAGTGTGAGATCAAGCTGCAAGGCAGCAGCGAGGCTGGGGGAGGGGCGCCTGCCATTGCCCAGGCTTGCTTAGGTAAACA
>NW_026657354.1:0-4950 GCF_009828535.3 Hylobates moloch | reverse complement strand
TCAGGAAACAACAGGTGCTGGAGAGGATGTGGAGAAATAGGAACACTTTTACACTGTTGGTGGGACTGTAAACTAGTTCAACCATTGTGGAAGTCAATGTGGCGATTCCTCAGGGATCTAGAACTAGAAATACCATTTGATCCAGCCATCCCATTACTGGGTATATACCCAAAGGACTATAAATCATGCTGCTATAAAGACACATGCACACGTATGTTTATTGCGGCACTATTCACAATAGCAAAGACTTGGAACCAACCCAAATGTCCAACAACAATAGACTGCATTAAGAAAATGTGGCACATATACACCATGGAATACTATGCAGCCATAAAAAATGATGAGTTCATGTCCTTTGTAGGGAAATGGATGAAACTGGAAACCATCATTCTCAGTAAACTATCGCAAGGACGAAAAACCAAACACCGCATGTTCTCACTCATAGGTGGGAATTGAACAATGAGAACACATGGACACAGGAAGGGGAACATCACACTCTGGGGACTGTTGTGGGGTGGGGGGACGGGGGAGGGACTGCATTAGGAGACATACCTAATGCTAAATGGCGAGTTAAAGAGTGCAGCACACCAACATGGCACGTGGATACATATGTAACAAACCTGCACATTGTGCACATGTACCCTAAAACTTAAAGTAAAATAACAATAAAAAAAAAAACAGCTATCCAGAATGGCCCTAACGCTATGAAAAGGTGCAACCACAACTTTGACCTTCCAACTATATGAAGCACAACAAACTAGGCCCAGAACTCTACAGCCTTAATTCAATTTATTCAGTATGTGTAGATAAAACCCAAAATAGAAACTGGATAATGTTCGTGTGTGTTGGAATTTTATAATTAATGGGCCATAGTCCCCAAATTGAGCTTATTTATTTATTTATGACAACCTAATTCATTAGAGCAAACACATTGACTGTTTAATATTCCAGAATCATTTGCTTAGGGACCCACAACAAATATGACCCCAGAGAGACTACTGACTGCCAATATGCCTGTGCTTATTTTACATTCGCCATCCATTCACCCCACTTTCATTCCATTTTACAGATCATTTCTCTGTTTTACTTCACTTTTTCCCTTTGGAATCAGGTTTTCGATGAGTCTCATTTTCTGCTTATTTTCCACCCTCCTGTTTCTTCCCTTCTCCCTGACCAACAAATGCTATATAACAGACAGACTCATTCATCTCTAGAACCTTATCTGGGGGAGCATATGTTTCTTTTCTTTGAGGTCAGATTAGCTATTCCTTATATGCAACAAAAAGAAAAAATACGCGTTGGCAGCAAATTCTCCTATGGTTAACCATCATTTCTGTCCACTATGTTAAGCCAATTTCACATGCTTAAACATGGCTTTTGTCACCAACAACAAAAGCAAAAGGCAGCTGAACTCTGGTTAATAAATCATTTTCTGAGGCAGAAAGACTGCTTGGGAAATATGATGCCAGACATTCAAGACTATTCCCTACTGAGTGTTAGTCATGGGTTCATCCATTTTTCTCATGATTAAAACTGTTTTAACAAAAGACATTTTAAAGAGCACAAAGAGTAATTAAATTTAAACACAAACTCAATAAGTAGTTGAGGCCAACTTTATATTTGCAGAGTGGTTTATTGGATAAATCATATTTCCACAGACAAGAATAAGTAATAGGAAGACGTTATAGAGGTATTTCAAGAAGATAAAAATACTAAGAAATGTTAGAATTTCTATGTGAGCTTGTAAATTTTGTCATTTAATCTATTTGAGCTTCCATTTTTATTAATTTAAATTAAACGCATTCATTCACTATTAACAGGGTATCCGAAAGTACATCGTAAAGAATTTACCGTAAAAGACAGAATACCTAAGCATAAGAAAAAACTTGAAATCTTGACATGCTGACAAAAAAAATAAAAATAAAAGAAAATGAAGAAAAGAGAAAGAGAGAGAAACCTCTGGAAGCAACAATATGTTCAGCTGAAATGGACATATATTTGAACACACACACACACACACACACACACACACACAAAGTTACAATGACTGTTTGACTGTTATGGCAAAACCTTCTTAAAGGTCAAGTTTTAGTTAGACTAGTTATAATTATCACTCAAATATTTGAAACGATAGCATAAACAGGACTAATTATTCACATTCTTGCATTTAATTTTATTATACCATGAAAATTGTGCTGCAATGTACACTCATTCATATTAGGTAGTACATGCATTCAATTCAGGTAGAACATTTTCAGGTCAAATGATATGTTTAGAAATTCATCTTCACGTGGTCTGGGATGAATTTTTCTGGCCTATTATCTTCTCCTCCCACCCAGCTGCTATCTGACTTTTAGAGCTTGAACATGCTTCCAAACTCTGATCAAAGGGGAGTAAAAGCTTTTGAATACACAGGTGCTACTGCAGGCAAAATCCCCTGTTGTCATGCTTATTGATGAATGTGGGGGAGAAACTAACAGCCCTGGCCGGATAACATAGTCATTTCCAATGACATCTAAAAATAACATTGTTTCCCAATCAGATGAGTAACACTGCAAAATAACATTGTCCATATGGGCACATTAGAGGAAGACTAGGCTGAATGGCTTTTAAGGAGATACTTGAGAGGAATTGTCCATAGCCAGTAGAGACAAGTAGCAAATCTCTGTCTATTATATAGCTTGCAATAGTTTCTCTAACAACATGCTCTATTTATATAAATGCTTTGGCCTTAAAATAATTGGGTTCTTAATTTAGCTGAATGTACTTATAATAACCGTAACCCTTACATGCCAGTTAGTGTGTAAAATATTAAACATTCATTATGTCTCTTTCACATGAGAACACTGAGCTGATAGAACAAATTCTTCAGCATATCCCTTGTTATTATATTTTTATTAGCATTTTTAAATAGAAAAAACACTACCGTGAGACAACTTCTGTCTAAATTTGAGGCTAGTTCTATTCCATACATCTAATACTACCTCTGCCATCCTTATAAGTTAATATTTATCAAACACATACTATTCTACGGGCATTATTCTAAATACCTTATTCATTTAATGTTTAAAAAAATCCTGAAATGTTACCAACTTCAACTTACAGATGAGGAAACTGAGGGGCAAAGGGATTATTTACCAGAAATTTTTCACGTGGTACGAGGCACAGGTGGAATTTGTAACCTGGCATTCTGAATATTTTTACTTACCTTATTTTTTGTTTGTTTGTTTGTTATTTTTTAATTATACTTTAAGTTTTAGGGTACATGTGCACAACGTGCAGGTTACATATGTATACATGTGCCATGTTGGTGTGCTGCACCCAGTAACTCGTCATTTAACATTAGGTATATCTCCGAACGCTATCCCTCCCCTCTGCCCCCACCCCACAACAGGCCCTGGTGTGTGATGTACCCCTTCCTCTGTCCATGTGTTCTCACTGTTCAACGCCCACCTATGAGTGAGAACATGCAGTGTTTGGTTTTTGTCCTTGTGATAGTTTGCTGAGAATGATGGTTTCCAGCTTCATCTGTATCCCTACAAAGGACATGAACTCATCATTTTTTATGGCTGCATAGTATTCCATGGTGTATATGTGCCACATTTTTTTAATCCAGTCTATCATTGATGGACATTTGGGTTGGTTTCAAGTCTTTGCTATTGTGAATAGTGCTGCAATAGACATACATGTGCATGTGTCTTTATAGCAGCATGATTAATAATCCTTTGGGTATATACCCAGTAATGGGATTGCTGGGTCAAATGGTATTTCCAGTTCTAGATCCCTGAGGAATCGCCACACTGATTTCCACAATGGTTGAACTAGTGTACAGTCCCACCAACAGTGTAAAAGTGTTCCTATTTCTCCACATCCTCTCCAGCACCTGTTGTTTCCTGACTTTTTAATGATCGCCATTCTAACTGGTGTGAGATGGTATCTCATTGTGGTTTTCATTTGCATTTCTCTGATGGCCAGTGATGATGAACATTTTTTCATGTGTCTGTTGGCTGCATAAATGTCTTCTTTTGAGAAGTGTCTTCATATCCTTCACCCACTTTTTGATGGGGTTGTTTATTTCTTGTAAATTCATTTGAGTTCATTGTAGATTCTGGATATTAGCCCTTTGTCGGATGAGTAGATTGCAAAACTTTTCTCCCATTTTGTAGGTTGCCTGTTCACTCTGATGGTAGTTTCTTTTGCTGTGCAAAGCACTTTAGTTTAATTAGATCCCATTTGTCAATTTTGGCTTTTGTTGCCATTGCTTTTGGTGTTTTATTCATGAAGTGCTTGCCCATGCCTATGTCCTGAATGCTATTGCCTAGGTTTTCTTCTAGGGTTTTTATGGTTTTAGGTCTAACGTTTAAGTCTTCAATCCATCCTGAATTAATTTTTATATAAGGTGTAAGGAAGGGATCCAGTTTCAGCTTTCTACATATGGCTAGCCAGTTTTCCCAGCACCATTTATTAAATAGGGAATCCTTTCCCCATTGCTTGTTTTTGTCAGGTTTGTCAAAGATCAGATGGTTGTAGATAGCAGCATTATTTCTGAGGACTCTGTTCTGTTCCATTGGTCTATATCTTTGTTTTGGTACCAGTACCATGCTGTTTTGGTTACTGTAGCCTTGTAGTATAGTTTGAAGTCAGGTAGCGTGATGCCTCCAGCTTTGTTCTTTTGGCTTAGGATTGACTTGGCGATGCGGGCTCTTTTTTGGTTCCATATGAACTTTAAAGTAGTTTTTTCCAATTCTGTGAAGAAAGTCATTGGTAGCTTGATGGGGATGGCATTGAATCTATAAATTACCTTGGGCAGTATGGCCATTTTCACGATATTGATTCTTCCAACCCATGAGCATGGAATGTTCTTCCATTTGTTTGTATCCTCTTTTATTTCATTGAGCAGTGCTTTGTAGTTCTCCTTGAAGAGGTCCTTCACATCCCTTGTAAGTTGGA
>NW_026657353.1:0-4951 GCF_009828535.3 Hylobates moloch | reverse complement strand
CAAATCAAAACCACAGTGAGATACCATCTCACACCAGTTAGAATGGCAATCATTAAAAAATCAGGAAACAACAGGTGCTGGAGAGGATGTGGAGAAATAGGAACACTTTTACACTGTTGGTGGGACTGTAAACTAGTTCAACCATTGTGGAAGTCAGTGTGGCGATTCCTCAGGGATCTAGAACTAGAAATACCATTTGACCCAGCCATCCCATTACTGGGTATATACCCAAAGGAGTATAAATCATGCTGCTATAAAGACACATGAACACGTATGTTTATTGCGGCACTATTCACAATAGCAAAGACTTGGAACCAACCCAAATGTCCAACAACAATAGACTGGATTAAGAAAATGTGGCACATATACACCATGGAATACTATGCAGCCATAAAAAATGATGAGTTCGTGTCCTTTGTAGGGACATGGATGAAACTGGAAACCATCATTCTCAGTAAACTATCACAAGGACAAAACACCAATAGGTGGAAAAAAAGAGAATCATGGACACAGAAGGGAAATCACATTCCGGTACTGTTGTGGGGTGGGAGATATACCTAATGCTAAATGACGAGCTAATGGGTGCAGGAAATCCACATGGCACATGGATACATATGTAACAAACCTGCACATTGTGCACATGTACCCTAAAACCTAAAGTATAATAAAAAAAAAAAACAAAACAAATTTGTAGGGCAGGCTGAAAACTCAGGCAGGACTTGATGTTGCAGTCTTGAGGCAGAATTTCTTCTCTGGGAAACCAGTTTTTGCTCTTAAAGCTTTCAACTGATTGGACGCAGCCCCACCCCTATTATTGAGGGTAATCTTCTTTACTTAAAGTCAACTGAGTTTAGATGTTAACCACATTTACAAATTCACAGCAGCACCTAGATTAGTGTTTGACTAAACAACTGAGACTACAACCTGCAAAGTTTATACATGAAACTGACCGTCACATTGTCCTCCTCCCAAGGACCTCTAAAAGGCTGCAGCTTTTGAGAAGGTGTGCCAGTTCTGGTCCCAGCAATCGGGTAGATGTCTATAGGTTTGAATTTAGGCATTCATAGAATACTATTTTTACAGTGAACTCTATATGGCAAGTGGAGCTAATAGCTACAAATTAACTACTTAATACAGTTGACTCACAGAATTACAGATGCCTGCATTCTTTCTGAAAGCAAAATTTGAACCATGATGTGCTTTACTCATTCATGGTAAAAAGATAAAATGCTATTTTATATTAGTGGTATAAAGATACCAGGCCCAGCCTGTGGCAATTCGCTCATTATCTTATAGTAATACTACCTATTACTATCTGGAGGTGTCATTAACCTCCTTTCTCCTTAGAGGATAATTTAATACAAGGCAGATCCATCTCTCTCACCATTCAATAGAGCATTTAATTATCAAAGGATCAAAAGCATCTTGTTATATTGTGGTCATGCAGCACAGACTCCAAGGGAATTATGAAAGATGGCTTAAGTGTAATTTCCTGAAAGAAAATGCAGTCAACAAAAACTTAGACCACAAAAGATGACAGCTTTTGAAGCATAACGTCTATTTCCATATTTCTATCACAGAAAACTCTATTAAGACAACTTACAATGGAAAAAATCATGCAAACAAAGCAAGAGTGTTTTTCATATAGATATACTGAGCATTTGAAGGTGTCACCAAAGGTGCTCACTCAGGAATGCCAAATACTGTTAGCAGCCCCCTTTAGTCCAGGTCATGATGGGAGACTGCAAAACACACACACACAAAATGAGCGTCTCCAAACTCTCGAAATTAAATGGTTTAAAATCCTGCATTCTCTAATCACATTCCTTTTCTTCAGTGTTGATTTTATTACAGCTTCTCTAGAGGAGATTTTTTAAAAATTGAAATGACATAATATGCCAGCAGAAAGATAGGACACTCACCATTGCATATACAATAGTGTCATTTATAACTCATCCTTCCAAGATAAAACCAGCCTACCTTCGTAGAAAACCTTGATGGCTTTGTTTGGTGGCTAAAACAATACAGAGAGCCATTTAACATGAGTGATAAAGAAATCACGGAGCTGACTTTCCTGTTTATATTTCCCATTTCCATCCTGCATATATGATTAGAAGATGTCACTCAATTACATTTCAATTTTCTGCCCACTGCATTCATTAAAAAATTTCAGAAATGTTCTGGAAAAGATAATTTATTGAGTATATGCTGAATTTGCCATTAGAAATTGAGACGTGTCCAGCTGCACATTTTGCCCTGTCTATCATTTACTTCAGGATATTGTGCTTTTGATAAGTGGACTGTGTTTGGATCTTTACGTGTATCATATAGAGTATAGTAATCCCTTACAGGGACTTAAATGCTTTCATTACTAGGTGCTATCAAGAGAAAAGATGCGGGTTATATTAGTGAAGGGGATTATTTTTTATTACATAAATATTTTATGATATCTATTTTACATTTCTTGCCCTGACACTTTATTACCACCGACTCTTATTAATTCCACGCTTGGTATAAATTAAATGCGAGATTTTGATGTGTGTGGTTGCCAGGGCCTTGAGGGCACAGAATCTCTTCTCTAAGATCACAATTGCTTATCTTCTCCTAGGATTAATTTGCCTAACCACAGTCCCTGAGCTATCTAAGAAAAGGATGATTTGGAAACAGAGCGGCAGGCTTCCAATGCAACAACTCAGAACCTCCTGTTTGTGCAGTTGGTGGGAACTCAAAGACAGAGTTCACCCAAAGACATTTTATAAGGGGCTTGTTAATTTAATACGGTCAAACTCTCCATTGTTCAGAAGCTGGTGCACTTGTCTGGGGACTTCATTACTTGCTGGCACCTCTGTGTGAGGCCAGTTTGGGCTAGGGAAGGTGGAGAAACTCACACACTCCATGGTTACCACTTGTTAACAACGCTCGCTCATGCAGACGGCAGCGGAAACCAGCCCTGCCATCCTCTGGGACTTAAGCAGGCTCGCCTCACCTTAGTTATCATCACAAAATTCATCAGACTATTTTTATTTTCCCAAGTTCCTCTGATAGGAAAAAGAACGAACAAAGGTAGAAATGCTTCCATGAACAGAATACAATTAAGATCAGGGAGAACGATGGAAAAATTGGGTAAAGATGACATTGGAGAGATAGGCTACAGCAGATCTCAAAAAGACGTATGAAGCCAAACAATACAGACGTTTTCTGTAGGCCAGGGTTTCTTAAGTGATTTACAAAGCCCCTGCTGAAGGAAAACAACTATCCCTGACCCCCAGTGTTAAATCATGAAATATAGGTACCTATAGATACATATACATGTATACAGGGACATATGCGCACATATATGCACATACATATGTACATATATACACATATGGTACATTTACATACACGCACTTATTTTACATTTGCATATTTAGGCATTTCCCAGTCATGTTAGGTACCTTCATCGTTGGCTGAGGCTCTTGGCTCTTTGATTCTGCCTAATCTTCATTCTGGGATCTAGGCTGATGGAGAAATCCCTTTCTGGGATATTACCAGGCTTATGACAGGAAGGAAAAAGGGAGGGCAGAACACTCAGTGGCTATGAGAGCTTCCACTTGAAAATAACACATATCACTCCCACTCACTTTTTATTTGGCAAATCAAGTGGCACAGCCAAAAAGCTAAAGTCAGCAGGGTGGGAAGTATAATTTTTACACAAAAGAAAGACCTAGTAGGGAGGGACAATAAATACTTTTGAAAAATAGGAGAACTTACATGTGAAATTCAAAACGAGGCTAAACTCTTTTTGCTTATACATTTTATGTGGATCTAAACAATTATATGAGTCTAAGAATTTTATAAGAAATGTATAAAACCAATAAAGTTCAAATTAATATTTGTTTATTGTGTTAAATGTTTTGGTGAAATGAAAACACCACTCACCAAGAGGAAAATAAAGGCATGCATCACTTTACGACAGGGATATGCTCTCAGAACCGTTTTGTTAGGCGATTTAGTCATTGTGCGAACATCATAGAGAGTACTTACACAAACGTAGATGGTGTAGCTTCCTACACACCTAGGCTCTATGGGATAGCCTATTGCTCCTAACCTGTACAGCATGTTACTGTACTGAATACTGCAAGCAATTATATAACACAGTGGTAAGTCTTTTTGTGTCTAAACATATCTAAACATAGAAAAAGGTACAGTAAAAATACAGTATAAAAGATAAAAAATGGTACACCTGTATAGGGCACTCACCACAAATGGAGTTTGCAGGACTGGAAGTTGCTGTGGGTGGGTCAGTGAATGGTGAGTGAATGTGAAGGCCTAGGATGTTATTGTACTACTGTAGTCTTTATAAACACTGTACACTTAGGCTACACTAAATTTATTTAAAGACTTTTTTCCTTCTTCAATAACAAATTAATGTTTGTTTACTGTAAGATTTTTACTTTATGAACTTTTTAATTTTTTTAACTTTTTGACTCGTAATAACACAGCTTAAAACACAGATACACTCTATAGCTGTATGAAAAGATTTTCTTTCTATACATCATTATAAGCATTGTTGTTTTTCAATTTGTTATTTTTACTATTTAATTTTTTTGTGAAAAACTAAGACACAAGCACACACATTAGCCTAGGCCTACGTAGGGTCTAGATCATCAATATCACTGTCTCCTACCTGCACATCTTGTCGCATGGGAGGTATATGATGTCACTAAGTGATAGGAATTTTTCAACTCCATTATACTTTTATGAAACCACTGTCATATGTGCAGTCCATTGTTGACTGAAACATCATTATGCAGCACCTGACTGTATTACAAAATGCAAAGGCTCTGGTTTTGTGGTCGTTGCTTGTGTTTGTAATTTAATTAGGCATGCCCGGGCTGTGATGTGACACGTAGTAACTAAATTCTCCTCAGACTTGTCTCTATTGGGCTACTAATAGGTTGTTTGAAAA
>NW_026657352.1:0-4951 GCF_009828535.3 Hylobates moloch | reverse complement strand
TTGACACTAGCCTGGCCAACACGGTGAAACCCCATCTCCACTAAGAAAAAATAAAAAAATTAAAAAAATTAGCTGGGCGTGGCGGTGGGTGCCTGTAATCCCAGCTACTTGGGAGGCTGAGGCAGGAGAATCTCTTGAACCCAGGAGGCGGATGTTGCAGTGAGCAAAGATCATGCCACTGTACTCCCGCCTGGGCAACAGACTGAGACTCCGTCTTAAAAAACAAATAACAAACAAACAAACAAACAATAACTCTCTACTTTCTCTCCAGACCTGGTCACCCTGAGCTATGCCAGAGAAGTGGTCAGCATTGTATTAAACAATAACTCTATCTAGCACTGCAAGATTTTAGTGGCAGAAGTACACAAAATATAGATTTTTGGCTAAATGTTCAAGCAAATATTAAGCCTAATCCAGTGCTAAATAGAACACCATCACTAGGGTGACCAACTCCTTCCTGTTTGCCCAGGACTTTTCTGATTTTAGCACATAAATTCCATGCCTGGGAACCCCCTCAGTCCCAGGCAAATGAAAATAGTCGGTCACTCTAACCATCGTAGAACGAATATCTGGATAGAAAATATCTGAAATATTATAAAAATGTTAGTTGTTAAAATTTTCAGGAGTCAAAATTTGAAAGTTTGACCTAGTAAGGGAACAATAATTTCTCAGTACTATTAGCTGCACATTCATTAATTCAACTGCACACTGGGGATGGGAACAGATATTTACCTTCAACTGAGGTCACTGGAGAAATAAGATCTTTTTGGCTAACACTGCCAATATAGGTAACTGTTCAAGATGGAGCTGCAATCAGGATGTTAAGCTTTCTGTATTTTCTTATGGTGATAAAATTGAAGTGAAAACTTACTTCCTCTTCAACTCCTGTGCTTGATAATTTAGTCAATGATGATGGCGCAATTTCACTGAGGCAATCCCCAAAACCAAATATTTCTCTCTCTAGTTAACTGTTTGAAAAAATCTAATTTTTATGTATAAAATTAACAAGTTTCACAACATTAATTATTGCAGTGTTTTACTCTGAATTCAACTGACAGAATCTCAAACACTAATGCATACAGGAGATTTTAATCCTACCTATATCTAAAATGGTTATCCACATTTGAAAGTGAATATTATGCAATCACAACACATCCAGATGACAACACATACAGATGACATGATCTGTTTTTATTGCTGCTATTGATACATTATTTAGATATGAGAGTAACATGCAATGTTATGATCATTGATCACCCATAATTTCAGGAATGCCAGGAATGATATTGCATTTAGGCATTTTGGTATTTAAGCCTTCAAAGGCTGAGGCTGCAGCCCAAGCTGAGGAGCAGATATTGGCTAAATTCCAAGATTAAAGTCGTATGTTGGTAATTGCCCATTTAGAACCACTGACCATGAGCTGAAGAAGCCTTCTGAAGCCAAATCCCTATGAACTTCCATAAGCGCTGTCCACTCTTGAATGCTTTTCACTCTGCTTCTACCGTTGACTGGCCCACTTGCTCATTCATCATACCTGAGGGCATTCGGTAGGAGATCCCCAAGGACTAGGGTGACTGAGCCAAGAGCTCACTGAGTGCAAATTCAGAAGGCTAAATTGATTATAGGATTACACAAGCATGTAGAGAGCAGTGCACATATAATGTGTGTATGTGTGAAGCATGTGTGATGGATAATTTTATGTGTCAACTTGACTGGGTTAAGTAATACCGAGATAGCTGGCAAACATTGTTTCTGAGTATATCTATCAGGATGTTTCTGGAAAAGATTAGGTTATGAATCAGTAGGCTAAGTAAAAAAGACCAGCCTCGCCAATATGGGCAGGCAATCCATTAAGGGCCCAGATAGAACAGAACGGCAGAGAAAGGGCAAAATCGCTCCTTTTTTGGAGCCAGAGTATTCATCTTCTCCTGCCCAGAGCTCCAGGTTCTTGGGCTTTTAGATTCTGAAACTTATACCATCAACACTGCCTCCCCCCAGCCGCCAGCCTCTGGTCTCCAGCTGAACAGCACCACAGCAGCTTTCCTGGCTCTTCAGTTTGCTGATGGCATATTATGGGACTTTTTGGCTTCTAAAATCATGTGGACTAATTCCCACAATAAATACCTTCTTATATATTATATCTGTATATATCCTACTGGTTCTGTTTCTCTGGAGAACGCTACCTAATACCGAATGTTAGCAGACATTTAAAAATACCAGAATTCCATAGGTGGAAATTGAACAATGAGAACACTTGGCCACAAGGCAGGGAACATCACACACCGGGGCCTGTCATGGGGTTGGGGGAGGGGGGAGGGATAGCATTAGGAGAAATACCTAATGTAAATGATGAGTTAATGGGTGCAGCAAACCAACACGGCACATGTATACATACGTAACAAACCTGCACATCGTGCACATGTACCCTAGAACTTAAAGTATAATTTAAAAAAATTTTTAAAATGCACCTGGCATATAACAGTGCTTAATAAAAATTTTAAAACAAAAACAAACAAAAAAATCAGAGTTCTCTACATTGATACAACGTTAGATTATTGGCAGAACTCATTCACTTATTTCTGGCCTTGAAAGCCCATATTTATAAGAAATTAAACCCTGCTTACTTTTTTCTAACTCTGTCTTCTTCCAGCCCTCACAACTAGATTAAATAATAGCCTCGATCTATATTCTCAGTGATGGTATTTTCTTATAGGGAGCAGGATATATGTTAATATCTCTATCATTCACTCCTCCCACAAATCCACCCATTCCAAACTCATTTTTTATCATGATAAAATACACTTAGCATTTACTGTTTTGACCATTTTTAAGTGTATAGTTCAGTAGTACTAAGTACAATTACATTGTTGTTACAACCATCACCACTATCCATCTCCAGAACTTTTTCATCTTCACCAAACAAAACTCTCTACCCATTGCACACTATCCCTCCTGGCTGTGGGGAGAGAAGAACAGGGAGATATTGCATAATGGGTACAGATTTCTGTCTCTGAATATGACTACTCTAGGTAGCTCATGTAAGTGGAATCATACATTAATTTTTTTTTGTGATTGGCACGTCAGCATAATGTCTTCAAGGTTCATCTACGTTGTACCATGTGTTAGAATTTCCTTCCTTAAGTCTGAATAATATTCCATTGTATGCATATACCACATATTGTTTATCCTTTCTTCTATTAATGGACACTTGGGTTGCTTCTGCCTGTTGGCAATTGTGAAAAATGTTGCTATGAACATGGATATACAAAGAGATAATCAACCCCTTGTCTTTATTTCTTTTGGATGTATACTCAGAAATGGAACTGCTGAGTCATATGGTCTAACTTGCTTTTGATGAAACTTGGAATTGTCAGTTTCCACAAACCTAGTTTGCAGAAGGCCAGATATGATTAGTGTGTCCCTGCTTTTCTCTGTCTCTTTTACGGCAGAACCTGCTATTCCCAGGAACAATCCAGGGGCACCCTTGCATCCTCCGATTTCAACTCCTTTTCCCTTTTTCTATGGCTCTTCAGCATTGATTCCATCCACAGGTCCAGGCTTCTTTCAAGAACTAAATGTTAAATGTTTTTGGAATAAATTTTTGCATCTTAAGTATGGCAAACATATTCTACAAAGTTGTAGTTTGCTCTTTAAAACATATGTTGTCTTTTTGTTTCATTGAAAATTAAAATTTACTACAGTTTTATCAAGCTTTTATGATTTTTTAAGCCTTATTTAAAAAAATTCTTAACTATATGAAAATTATTTTTATGAAGTTATCTTTCTCATTTAGGTTTTTATATGGAATTGATTGTGTTCTATACTGATAATTGAGTTTCGTGAGGTTAATTATAGAGTATCTTATCCCTTAGCCACTGATCTTCAATATTCAGACTCTCACAAATCAAATTTTTGAGCATCCTTATTATTTTAGGAGGTCTCTATTCTGTTCCAAGAATCTGTTTTTCTAACTTTGCATTAATGTCATGTTTTTTATGTATGAAAACTTTATAATAAATCTTGATATTGGTTAGGGCATTTTCCTGTACCATGTTCTTCTTTACTATTATATTGGCTATTGTTAACTTGCTATTCTCTGACAAATACAGAATTAGATTGTCAAGTTCTATAAAAATTCCTATAAGAACATTTGTAGATATTATATTAAAATATAAGCCAATTTTGAGATAATTACATCTTTATGATTAGTCTTCTATATCAAGATTATAGTTTATTTTCTTTAATATATGTCAATAAAATGTTTTAATTTTGGCTAGAAAAGAAAAAACAGAACTAAAGTTTTAGTCATTTAAGTTTCTGAAAACCTTCCTTAAGTTTTCCTCTAAGACTGGAGCCCCACTGTTATGGTTTGAATGTACGTGTCCCTCCAAAATTCATATGTTAGAACTTAAACCCTAAGATATTAAGAGATGGGACCTTAGAAGAGGGAGCACCCTAGTGTCTTTTGCTCTTCCATCCCTTCTGCCATACAAGGACACACAGTAGTTTTTCCCTCTGGAGGATGCAGCAATAAGGAATCATCTTGGAAGCAGAGAGTGAGAACTTACCAGACACCAAAGCTGCTTATGCCTTGATCTTGGACTTTCCAGTATCTAGAACTGTGAGAAATAAATTTCTATTATTTACAACTTACCCAGTCTCAGGTATTTTGTTATAGCAGAAGGAATAGACTAAGACACCCACCCTGCCAGGCATGGACTAATTCCCTTCCCTGATTCTGCATGTGAATTAGATAGGAATGATAAACCTAAGGGTCTGTACCTGTGTGTAGGGTCTTTGGGACTATGTTGAACTGGGTGTTGTGTTTAGCTAAATTGGCAAATGTAAGTTGCAATCAAGAAAATAATCCAGAACTCAGAGTAACAGCAGCAGAAACAAGTATCAGGATTGAGGCGTGAAGCAAAACCAGGTGCAAGAAATTATTCAAGGT
>NW_026657351.1:0-4951 GCF_009828535.3 Hylobates moloch | reverse complement strand
TTTTTTTCAGTTTGCGCACACGCCAGTTCAGTCTCTGGGTGTACAGTTTCTCCACAGTTCCAAACCAATGTGCGGAGTCTCCTGGCCACCGCTCCAGCCCCTCCTGGAGTGACTCCTTCATCCTCCAAGTCTCCAGAGTGGCCCCTATGCACCCAGCCTCTCCCCGATTCGTCAGCCCCTGGCCACCCAGACTGCTTCTCAGTCCCTGTGGTTTGGCCTTTTCCAGAATGGCCTAGGAATGGGAATGCTACTGTGGTAGCTTATTGGGTCTGGCTTCTTTCCCTTAGCAAAATGCATCTAGGATCCACCCAGGTTCGTGCGGGCATCACTGGCTCGTTCCCTTTTCTCGCTGGGTCTTCTGTTTGAAGGGACGACCAGCCTTGCTCTCCCCATGACGTGTTGAAGGCCGTCCCCGAAGGCTCGGTGTGTGAGTGATGGTGAATCAAGCAGTGAACCTGGCATGCAGGTTTCATGTGGATGTCAGTTTCCAAATCAGTGGGTTCAATATCTGTGACACCTTGGGGACACGTGGTTCAAGTCCACTGAGCTTTGTGAGCCACTACCCAGCTGGCTGCCAACGTGTCTGTGCCGTGTCATGTTCCCAGCAGACCTGGATGAGAGTTTCCAGGACCCATAATTCTCCCAGCGTTTGGTGCTGTCAGTGTTGTCTGGGTAGGCTCATGGGCCCTCCATCCTGCCACCCTCCCGTGGGTCCTACCACGGGTCCCCGTGGGTCAGGGAGAGCACCTTTCACCATTGTGCATGATTTTTTTTTTTTTTTTTTTTTTTTTTTGAGACGGAGTCTCGCTCTGTCGCCCAGGCTGGAGTGCAGTGGCGCAATCTCGGCTCACTGCAAGCTCCGCCTGCAGGGTTCACGCCATTCTCCTGCCTCAGCCTCTCCGAGTAGCTGGGACTACAGGCGCCCGCCACCACGCCCGGCTAATTTTTTGTATTTCTAGCAGAGACGGGGTTTCACTGTAGTCTCGATCTCCTGACCTCGTGATCCGCCCGCCTCGGCCTCCCAAAGTGCTGGGATTACAAGCGTGAGCCACCGCGCCCGGCCTTGTGCATGATTTTCTTTGCTGTCTTCTGTCTCCTCAGGATCCTCCTGGGCTCTGGCCCCACATGTTCCAGCCTGGTCCAGGGCTTGGAAACAGGGAGGTGCTCGGTTCATGGTGCCAGCTGCTCCTTGGGCCAGGAGAGATCTTGGCGGCTCTGTCATCCCTCCTGGGTGACCCTGGTTTCTGCTCCGGGGAAGTCCCCATCCCTCTCGTTCACCCCATCTCCACTGGGACCCTGTGGCTCCCGTAGGCTTATCTGGCTCCATATCGATGCCTGAAGAAGACATGGTTCTGGAGAGTCCTGCTAACATCCCGGTCGATCTGGTGGATGTGTTCAGATGACCTCTTGCCCT
The DNA here is from genome assembly GCF_009828535.3 of Hylobates moloch. NCBI lineage: Eukaryota > Metazoa > Chordata > Mammalia > Primates > Hylobatidae > Hylobates > Hylobates moloch. The sequence continues at coordinate 3,537 of NW_026657351.1, read as the reverse complement.
TCTCCTTCATGAGCTGTAGGGCAGGGCCAAGAGAAGGAAGCAGCCTCAGAACAGATGGAAGACTCCCTGCCCCAAATGGCAGTCAGCCCACCGTCAGCACTTTGGGAAAGAAGGTTTCCTTCTGCAGAAAGCTGCTTTTTGGCTTGTTACTGAAGCCAGGGAGGGTCACCAGAGCCGAGTTTTTCTGTCTGCGGTGACTGTATCACCATCTGTGCCCAGGGTGTTCATCTGACATTCCCCCTCACCCCCCCCCAACCAGGGTGGGCTTGGCGTTCCCTCCAGCTGGAGACCTGGATCCCTGACACGGCGTGTCCTGTTTGTTGTGCTCTGGCTGAGCGTACCTTGTATTTGCTGGGGTTTTTAAACTTGATTTCCTGAATGTTCAGGAGGACTGACCACGCCGGGCCCTGGATGTTCGTGGGAATTCACTCGTATATGCGATCTACGAGCCGTGGGCAGAAAACAATCTGGTGTCACAGGCCACGGGGTGACCCCAGTGAGGACCAGAGCCCGGGGATTCTGGGAATTGTCGGTTTTGGCCCCATGATTCCTCAGTAGAGGTGAGATCGAGCTGGGACAGGGTCTCCCTTCCCAGGACTGAAAGAGTGGATGGACACTCAGAGTTGAAACTCTGATCTGAACCTTTTTCTTCCTTCGGGTCACCAGGACATCCCTAGCCTTGAACTCCAGGTGGCCCGAGCCCTAGATTCAGATTCCCTCCCAGCAAGGTGACGCTTGCACGAATAGGCAGGCAATCTGGCGACCAGGCCTGCAGTCCTCTGGGCGAGGACAGTGTGCCACCCGCCCTCTGAGAGGCTGACGGTGCCAGGCCACAGCCATGGGTGCCTGTCCCCTGTCTCTGCAGCGAGTGCTTCCGGGGGTCTTTCCCTCCACACATTACCTTTTCGCTGTTCTTGTACGTCTCCCATTCGCCCAGCATCTCCAGCCACTTGCTGTTTCTCCTTGTCTCCCGCCGAATTCGCTGTCAAATGAGGAATGTTGGAGTTAGTGGAGCTGCCGGGCTTCCCAGAGCTGCCTGTGGATGCTGGGTCTTGGGCGCTGGAGCCCTGGTGGGACCCAGTTGGAAGGAGCCAGGGAAGGGCAGACCCTAAGGGCTGAGAGCCTTTGAGCAAATGAGCACCAGTGGGCTGGCTTTGGGACCCCGGGATGTGCCATCCTCAGGCCACAGACACAGCAGTCTTAGGTCCCAGCCTCTCGGTGGGGTCCTGACACAAGCGGGCAGCCACCCCCAAGCCAGGACTGTGGTTCTCACTTTGGAATTGTATCAAACTGCCAAAGTTAAATCAACCTGGGGTCAGGTCTCTGCTGCCCCTCCCAGTGACAGAGTGTTGCCCTCACCCGCCACCGCCCAGGCCAGCTGCTTCCTCTGCCTCACTGACCACCCGCCCAGTCCATACGTCCCTGGACCAGCCCCTCCATGCATCAGGCTCTTACCTTTGCCTCCCGCGCAGTCAGAGGAGGCAGCTCCGTCTCACTGTAAGGCAACCCAGGCAGCGCTGAGGACCTGCACAGGGCCTGGAGCCGCCCCAGCCTGGGAGCCGACCCCCAGAAAGGACTGGCTCTGTCCCTACCCAGCTCAGGGCTCAGCCCGGGGGAAGGCACAGGGAAGGGAGGACAAGGGCCTTCCTGTGGGGCTGACTCCCAGGAGGGGCAGGACCTGGGAGAAGAAGGAGTGCAGGGACAGCCTGGCCGGGGTTACCGGGGCCCCTGGCGTGGGGGGTGGTCAGGCTGCACAATGGGGCTACCCATCCTGGACTCGAGGTGGTGCTTTCTGCTGGAGCTGAGAAAGGTCGGCCCTGAGATGGGATGGGGGCCGCCCAAGGTGGGCGACCGGGCCCTGACAGGAATCCCTCAGGGATCGACCACATCACCCCCCAGGGTCAAGGGAGCCTGCCCTGAGACCTGCCCGGTGTACTCTGGGTGCACCAGGGGCCCATCCCACTTGACAGCCCCAAGGCTCTTGCAGGCTCTGACCTCCCAGCATCCACCTGCCTCTCCCTGCATCTGAGCCACACACCCTGCATTTCAGAAGTGGCACGGCTCATCAGCTCCCTCCCACCCTACTTCCCCCGGGATCCGCTGTCTCTCCATCCTCTGATCCCTGAGGGATGGGCTCCAGGCTGGGCTCCTCTTACCTGGCCCCAGATCCCTTCCCAGCACCAGACCCAGGGTCTTTAGTCACAAGCCCTGCTGCCTCCCCGGCCTCACCCTGAGATGCCTAGAGCGGGGCCCTGCCCGTCTTCTCCCCCATTCTCTTAGGGCCAAAGCCCCCACTGTCCCCACACCTTTCCCCCTTCCCCATGGGGACAATGAGGGCTGTAGCTCTAGGGAAATGGGGGAGGACAGGGGCAGGTGAGCTCTGAGAGACCTGCTGGACAACAGCCCCGAGGCTGGGCCAGGTATCTCCTCACCCTGTGGCCACAACCCTTGGATCTCACTGGGGTTGTCTCCTGGTAGACACGGCCAGACCCTCAGGCTGCCCCGCTCCTCTTGTGCTGACTTGCCGACAGAACTGCTGACAGCCCAGGGGCCTGATCTAGCCCAGTCTCCATTCCCACCGGCTCCCTAGATGGCCCTTGCACCTCTGGCCTAACAACAACCTCGGGCTGGACCTGCAGGGGAGCCAGGGGGGAGTTCTGACCCTGGAAAGGAGGTTGACCCGAGCTGGCGAGACATGTCCTGTGTCAGAAAGGCCTTTCTAAAAGCAAACCCATCCCTGAGCTGAGACAGATGCTTTAGGGGTGAGGGGAGCACAGAGGACTCACTGCACAATCCCAAACGGATCCATGTGTTCGAACATTCCGATAAGCACAGGCCCCTTGTCCTCTGGCAGCCCAGCTTGGTGCCCCTGTAACCCAGAGGGAGCCTTGGTGAGGGGTCCAAGGTAAAGGGTGCAAGGGCCTGGGGGTATTGGCCACCCGTCCCTGCCCTGTGCTCCTAGGGAACCCAGGACCCTTTGACCAGGGCGCACCGGAAGAGGCCTCCCTCCAAGAAGCAGACCGAACTGTACCTGTTCATATTTCCTGATGATGTCCTCTCGCTCCTGCGCCCGCCAACTATCCACATCCTCCACCACGTTCATCCTGTGAGACAAAATTGGCTAAAGGTTACACTGTACCCGACAGCTTCGGAGAACACCTGAACCGCTCCCAGCGGGCTCCCAGATGCTGGTTGGTTGTGTAACCTTCATTCCACCACTGCACTCTGGTAAAAAGGGGCCAAACCCCGTGGCCCACACCTCCATGGGTCTCTGCAGTCTGAAGCCGCAAGCAGGGGTGAGCATCTTCCCAAGGACTCGAGAAGAGTGGGACCTGGACAGAGAATCCCGTTTTCCCCTTATGCCATGACACGGGCACATACCTGCTCCAGCAGGTTGAGCGGTGTCCACCTGCCAAGGGTGAGGGGCCTGTGATGGGCTATTCCAGGGTTGTGGATGCGAACTGGGGTCAGGCACCAGAGGTCTCTGTAAGATCGGCCTCCTGGGATACTCAGGGCCACAGAGATGCCCAGTTTCCT
>NW_026657350.1:0-4952 GCF_009828535.3 Hylobates moloch | reverse complement strand
TTCCTTTATGTTGACTGCATGAACAGGGAAGGGGGTTGGGGTACACGGGGAGATAATTGTGTTTATTATGTACCTGGTATTAATACATCTATAGAGACAATAGGAATGACTATACTGAAGAAACAGCAAGGCAAGAACTGAAAAGGCTAAAATAAATACTTGGTTCTCTAAAAAATACTACAAAAAGACTTCTCATGTCTGACAAATTACATTTTAGTCTAATAGTAATAAGTGACCAAAACTAAGGTGATTTGATAAATATCATAAGGTATTTTATTGTGAAATTGATATCTATACGTATTGCTTATAAAGCTCAGTAATCTGTTCTTGAATTGAGAAATTATTGAGACAACATCAAAAGCTGTCATTTTTGTTTCTATGTTGTTGTTGTTATTGTTTGTGAGGTGAGAGCTTCTAAACTTTATGACTGTTTGAAAGGGGCCTATATAGACCTTGCCTGAATATTAAGTCATGTGAAATGATAAAAAGCTTTCTGATTTATTGGGTTAGACAAAGAAAAAATTGAGAAATTGAGCATCATTAACATTAAAGACTTTTGTTATTCAAACTGTGCTTAGAATGAAAAGAAAAGCCACAGGTTGGGAGAAAATCTTTTCAAAACATATTCAAAACATTTTCAAAACATATCAGATAAATTAGTGGTATTTAAAGTATACAAAGAACTCGAAAATAAGAAAGAAAACAACTCATTTAAAAAATAGGCCAAAGGTCTAAATACAGCTGTCAAATAGGGATATTGAATTTACTAGTCATGTATCATTAGGGAACTGCAAGTCACAGCAACAGTGAGATATTATTACACGACTATTAAAATGACCAATATCCAAAAGTCTGATAATACCAAAAGCTGGCAAATGTGAGGAGAAACAGGAACTTTTACTCATTGCTGGTGAGAATGCAGAATAGTACAGCTACTTTGGGAGTCAGTTTGGCAGTTTCTTATAAAACTAAACATACTCCTACCACACAACCCAGCAATTACATTCCCTGGTATTTACTTAAAGGATTTGAAAACTTACATGCACACAAAAGCCTTCTTCCCATGAATGTTACAGGAGGCTTGTTCATGATCACTAAAACCGAAATGTCCTTCAGGAACTGAATGGAAAAATAAACTGTGGTATATCCAGGCAATGGAATATTATTCTGTCAAGCTACAGAAGACACACAGGAACCTTTAAATGCATATTGCCAAGTGAAAGAAGCCAGTCTGAAAAGTCTACATACCGTATGATTCAACTACATGACCTTCTGGAGAAAGCGAAACTATGGAGACAGTAAAGAGATCAGTGGCTATTAGGGATTTGGAGGAGATTTGCTCAGTCTAAACATGTCATGTGCCAACAATGACGTAAAGATATGTGAGATAAAGTATGACGAATTCTATTGACAAACACACGCAATGGCTTCCATTTAATTGAGAAGAAACCATATACCTAGCACAAGTCTTTTTCTGTGCATTAACTTTTTGTAATACAACTATATGAAGTTATAGCCTATTTTATATATGAATAAAAGCATTTCCAAAGGTTAAGAAAGGGCACAGTGAGAGTGAGAAGCACAGTCTGGGTAGGTAGGACAATCTAGTTTTCTATCTGTTTTTTTTGTTTTTGTTTTTGTTTTTTTTGTTTTTTTGAGATGGAGTCTCGCTCTGTCACCCAGGCTGGAGTACAGTGGCTCAATCTCGGCTCACTGCAAGCTCCGCCTCCCAGGTTCACGCCATTCTCCTGCCTCAGCCTCTCTGAGTAGCTGGGACTACAGGCGCCCACCACCACGACCGGCTAATTTTTTTTGTATTTTTAGTAGAGACGGGGTTTCACCGTGGTCTCGATCTCCTGACCTCGTGATCCGCCCGCCTCGGCCTCCCAAAGTGCTGGGATTACAAGCGTGAGCCACCGTGCCCGGCCAATCTGTGCTTTAAACTCCTATAACCATCAACTCAATCTACCAATTTATCTTCTACATAAATTAGTAGAGGAAACAATGAACGGATGGAGCAAGGAAGAATTTTAGGAGAGTGAATCCATTATTCTGTATGACACTGTAGTGAGGATTATTTGTCATTACACATCTGACAAAACCTATAGAATTCATAAGACAAGGAGTAAACTCTAATATAAACTACATACTTTAGTCAATAATAATGTACCAATATTGACTCATCAACTATAACAAATGTACCACACTATTGCAAGATGTTAAAAATCGGGGAAATTGGGGTAGAGGCTGAGGATGACGTGTGAATGCTTATTCACTTCTTTCTACAAACCTAACATTGCTTTTAAAAAGTCAATACAAATTAAAACAAGGCAGGGTTTTCATGCAATGGAAAAAAACACACAATTTTAGTAAGTGACTGATAATTATGCTTATGCCACTTTGCTAGATTACACTTCATTAATAAATATAGTTTCATTCTTCATGTTATAAAGCAGAACAAAGTCAGATATCTAGGGAAATTGATTTTAATGATTAGAGTAAAAGCATTTTCACCTCCAACGTCAGAATGAGTTCTTCAGAATCAGTCCATTTTATAGTTAAATCAATCATTGATTTTAAAAAAATATTGAGAAAAACATTAACTTCACTTTTTCCATCAAACTCAATGTCATGACAGCATTGTGTTTCTGTTCTTTCAAGCTTCTGTGTTGTTTTTATTTGAAGATATTCCTTTTTCCTCTATTGGTCTTTTAGCGCTCCGAATATCCACTAGCAGTTTCCACAGAAAGAGTGTTTCAGAACAGCTCAATGAAAAGTAAGGTTCAACTCTGTTAGTTGAATGCACTGAACAGAGAGAAGTTTCACAGAATGCTTCCGTGTAGTTTTTATTTGGAGATGTTCCTTTTTCCACTATAGGCCTCTTAGCGCTGCGAATGTCCACTTCCAGTTTCTACAGAAAGAGTGTTTCGCAACTCCTCAATCAAAAGTAAGGTTCAACACTGTCAGTTGAATCCACAGATGAGAAAGAAGTTTCACAGAATGCTTCTGTATAGTTTTTGTTTGAAGATATTCCTTTTTCCACTATAGGCCTCGTACCGCTCCGAATGAGCACTTGCTGTTTCTACAGAAAGTGTGTTTCAGAACAGCACAATCAAAAGTAAGGTTCAACTCTGTTAGTTGAATGCACAGATCAGAAATAATTTCACAGAATGCTTCAGTGTAGTTTTGATTTGAAGATATTCCTTTCACCACTACAGGCATCTTTGCGCTCTGAATGTCCACTTGCAGTTTCCACAGAAAGAATGTTTCAGAAAAGCACAATCAAATGTAAGGTTCAACTCTGTTAGTCGAATACAGAGATCAGAAAATAGTTTTACAGAATGCTTCTGTGTAGTTTATATTTGAAGATATTCCTTTTTCCACTATATGCCTCATAGCGCTGCCAATGGCCACTTGCAGTTTCTACAGAAAGAGTGTTTAAGAACGGCTCAATCAAATGTAAGGTTCAACTCTGTTACTTCAATGCACAGAACAGAAAGAAGTTTCACAGAATGCTTCTATGTAGTTTTTATTTGAAGATATTACTTTTTCCACTATTGGCCTCTTATACCTCCAAATGTCCACATGCAGTTTCTACAGAAAGAGTGTTTAAGAACTGATCAATCAAAAGTAAGGTTCAACTCTGTTACTTGAATGCACAGATCAGAAAGAAGTTTCACAGAGTACTTCTGTGTACCTTTTATTTGAAGATATGCCTTTTTCCACTATAGGCCTCTTTGGGCTCCGAATGTCCACTTGCAGTTCCTACAGAAAGAGTGTTTCTGAACTGAACAATCAAAAGTAAGGTTCAACTCTGTTAGTTGAATGCAGAGAACAGAAAGAAGTTTCACAGAATGCTTCTGTGTAGTTTTTATTTGAAGATATTCCTTTTTCCACTATAGGCATTTTAGCGCTCCGAATCTCCACTTGCAGTTTCTGCAGGAAGAGAGTTTCTGAACTTCTCAATCAAAAGTAAGGTTCAAATTCGTTAGTTGAATGCACAGAACAGAAAGAACTTTCACAGAATGCTTCTGTGTAGTTTTTATTTGAAGATATTCGTTGTTCCACTCTAGGCCTCTAAGCGCTCCGAATATCAAATTGCAGTTTCCACAGAAAGAGTGTCTCAGAACTGCTCAATCAAAAGTAAGGTTCAACTCCGTTAGTTGAATGCAAAGAACAGAAAGAGGTTTCACAGAATGCTTCGGTGTAGTTTTTATTTGAAGATCTTCCTTTTTCCACGATACACCTCTTAGCGCTCAGAATGTCCTCTTGCAGTTTCTACAGAAAGAGTGTTTCAGAAATGCTCAATCAAAGTAAGGTTCAACTCTGTGCGTTGAATGCACAGAACTGAAAGAAGTTTCACAGAATGCTACTGTGTAGTTACTATTTGAAGATATTCCTTTTTCCACTATCGGCCCCTTAGCGCTAGGAATGTCCACTTGCAGTTTCCACAGAAAGAGTGTTTCAGAACTGCGCAATGAAAAGTAAGGTTCAACTATGTTAGTTGAATCAACATTCAGAAAGGAGTTTCACAGAATGCTTCTTTGTAGTTTTTATTTGAAGATATTCCTTTTTCCACTATTGGCCTCTTAGCCCTCCAAATGTCCACTTGCAGTTTCTACAGAAAGAGTGTTTCAGAACTGCTCAATCAAAAGTAGGGTTCAATTCAGATAGTTGAATGAACGGAAAGGAGAGAAATTTCACAGAATGCTTCTTTGTAGTTTTTATTTGAAGTTATTCCTTTTTCGACTATAGGTCTCTTAGCGCTCCGAATGTCCACTTGCAGTTTCTACAGAAAGCGTGTTTGGGAGCTGCTCAATCAAAAGTAAGGTTCAACTCTGTTAGTTGAATGCACAGAACAAAAGAAATTTCACAGAAACTTCTGTGTTGTTTTTATTTGAAGATATTCCGTTTTCCTCTATTGGTCTGTTAGCGCTCCGAATATCCACTAG
>NW_026657349.1:0-4952 GCF_009828535.3 Hylobates moloch | reverse complement strand
ATCTATCCATTCATCCATCCATCTATCCACAACCCATCCATCTGCCCATCTAACCACAACCCATCCATCCACCATCCACCCACCATGCATCATCCATCCATCCGTCTATCCACCTACCCACCCATCCACCTATCCATTCACCCATCCATCCACCCACCCATTCATGAAACAAATATTCATCAAATGCTTATTCTTTGCTGGAAGCATAGAGAGGATGAGACCAAAAATGCACCTGCCCTTCTGGTGCTCACAGCCCAGGTGGGGAAGATGAATACATGGTAGGTAAATAGTCAGGTGACACAAACAATACCAACCAGGTTACTCGGATCTCAGGAGAAGGCAGCAGTCATTTTACAAAAGTAAAACAGGATACAGGAGTGGTGAGGGGTGGGGACAGCAGTGGGGGTGGGGGAGTCCCCTGTAGGGAGGGGACCCTGGAGCTGCTACCTGCAGCATCAGCGGCTGTGGGGATGGAGGGAGGAAGCTCCCTCCTGGGGAAAAGGCTTCGGCCTAGGAGGCAGGCAGAGGACACCACCTGCAGCTGGAACAGGAAGGGCAAGGGAGGCGCTAGGTGGGAAGAAGGGCTGCAGAAGCCCAGGAGAGTCAGAAGGAGGCACTGCCAGGCCCTGCTCTGCGCCACGCGTGGGGTGAGGGAGGGGAGCCGCCCCTTATCTAGGGTTCAATGCACCACGTGATCCCGGGTTCAGTGACAGCAGCTGAGGCCAGACTTCGTGTCCTCCGTCGTACTGACTCCCCCCACACCCCTTCCAGGGTCTGTCCACTCAGACATGAGACATGAGGGGTATCCAGGACCTTCCCTCTGTGCTGGAGGATGCACAGGGAGACCTGAAGCCTTTGAAGGCCCCCAGATGAATCCCTTTACCTCAACTAATCTGGGCTCAAAGGCAGCCCTGCCCCCAGGAGGGTGGCCCTGGCAGGGTTGTGGGAGCCCTCACCTGGAGAAGGGGCTGCAGGCCGGCTAATCCCCACCAGACGATTAGGGCCTGATCAGGTTTCCCGACTGACCACTGAGGCCCAGTTTTCCCAGGGCCTGGAATGTGTGCGGACCCTCGGAAGACCAAGGTGCTCTCAGGATCATTCAGACCACGCTAAGTGCAAAGAAAAGGGAGATGGCTCCGTCCCCAAGTGTCCAAAGGGTAATGATCTGGGATTAGCATCACAGCCCAGCTGGCTCACTCCGCCTGCCTGCTCCCTGCCCGGCCCACCTCGCCCCGGCCCCACCCAGCCCTGCCAGGACTGTGGCTGGGGGACCCTGTTGTTCTCTGGACCCCTCCAGCCTCCCCCTCCCTAACGGAGCCTTGTCACCGATGAAGGCGTGAGTGCCTTCCCAGGAGCGGGCGTGTAAGTCGCGCATGCTGTTTTCTCAAACGTCAAGCGATCTCCCCTTTGGCATCGGATAAAACGGGAGCGGGACCTGTCCTCTTTTCCGTCTCCGGGGCTGGTTTCACACTGGTCTGGGATTTTCAAGGCACTTGACTGCAGGGCTGCAGGTGGCATCCCAGGAGGGCTGGGGGCTGGCGGGAGGCCTCGGGGGACAGAGTTGCAGCCGGCTTTCCCCTCCCTGGCCTCCAAAGACTCCTGCCTCTGCCCCAAGAATGAACCTGGCCCGCTCAGCCCACTCCCCTGCTGTGTTTAGTCTTCCAGATTCAGAAATTTTGAGACATGGTGCTTTGGTGTGTGTGAGGCATGACTCGGCCATGCAGAAATGCATCCAGAATTCACGTTGAACCAGGCTTGTCCCACGGTTTCCTGTAGGAGCTCCTCAGGCCACCAGAAATTCATGTTCTCTGCACAGCTGGGGACCTTGGCCCCACTCAGCTCCCAGGGCCTGGGACGCCTGGGCCTGTGGACATCCAGAGAGGGGGTTGTCAGCAGCGTGACCCCAGGAGCACGGGTGCGACCCCAGGAGAGAAGTGGGTGAAGAGGAGGGAGGGGCGGGCCGGAGAAGGAAATGGGGGAATGGAGGGAGGGATGCACCTGGGGGAGGTCGAGGCTGTGGTCAGGCTGCAGCAGCAATGCACTGACCCTCTGGCCCCCAAGAGGACACTCAGCTGGACATTCCCAAGCTCACGCTGGACACTTTACACAGGTAGCCACCTCCCCACCTCAGCAAACTCTGCTCTCCACAGCAGGTGCCGGCAGGACACAGAGCCACTGGATCTGAGGGCGCTGGGCTGTGCCACACGCCTTCAACACAGCTTTGGCTGCCTAGCAGGGAAAGGACAAGCCGGGTCACGCGGGGTGTGACTCCTGCAGGGGCAGCTGCACACCCCAGGACAGGGCGCCATGTATGGAGGTGCAGACCTGCGGCAGGTGGCAGGGATGCCTGTGGCGTTTCATGTCTCTACCGCCTTGGACAGCAGGAGGGGGCCGGTGGGCCGGCACAAGGACAGGGCATCCTTCAGGGAAGACACAGACACAGACCTTGTGAAGGAGACAGCCACGTGGTGTGCGTGGCCTCACCGCAGCCCGCAGCAGCATTCCTGCAAGGCAGACCCCACCCAGGTCTGTGACTCTGCGCTGTAGACAGCCTGCCGTCATCGTCACCATTGTGAAGGGTTGGAGGGGTCCTCCCCACGGCCCTCCCTGCAGCCCCAGCTCTGAACCACACCTTGCCAAGGCCCAGCGAGCAGATCTGCCCCCAGGACCCGCAGAGCCGGGGCAGCCTCTCCAGCCCCCAGGACCTGCACACCCAGGGTAGCCTCTCCTGCCCCTAGGACCTGCACACCCCACCTGGGGCCGCTTCTCCAGCCGCTCAGGGTTCACCCACCCAGCCGTCCAGGACGGGGACCCACAATGGGTGCTGGGGGACCATAGCAGGTGATCAGGGAGGGACCCCAGCATGGGGCAGGTGGAGAACAATTAAACGAGTATTTGCAGCCGCCTCCGTGTGAAGGAGGTTCTGGGACCGGCTCGGAGGTGAGCGCACGCTCAGTGAGCTGCCTCGGCCACATGGCAGCCCAGCAGCAGGAACAGGTGGGAGGCTGAACGCACACGTCCACTTCCTGGAGGAATGAGGCCCCAGGGAGCTGCTCCTGCAGCCACCAGAGGCCTGCCTAGGTGCGGTCACTCAAAATCATCGCATTCGGCTGCAGGACAGATGCAGAGAGCTTCAGAACTGGAACTCCTCAGAGAGCCTTTGGACAAGCACTTCAGGTGACCAAACGGAGGCTCACAGAGGTGACAGCTAACCCAGGGCCTGTGTCAGGCTCAGCATGGCAATCCACACCACATCACACCACACCACGCCACAACATGGCAATCCACACGTCACACCACACCACACACACACACACCACGCCACGCTGCACCCAGTAGGTGAAACTCGGCTGAGGCAGGACATAGGTCCCCCAGGGAGCTCCCACATCCCCCAGAGACGCCTGGTTCAGTGAGACGTGACCCTGCCTGTCACAGCGGGGTCTCCGCAGGCCAAGCTTTGTCCGTAGCCTGCTCTCCACATTACCAAAACAGCTCCTGCCACCCCAGAACTCAGCTGGGACTTGGGGGAATATTTGGAACACCTAGGCTGTTTTTAAGTCGAAATCGGAGCTACTTCCTTCTTTTCTCTCTGACCTTCCCTGCAGCGGGCAAACATACTCTAGATGAATCCATTGGCCTGCATCAGCGGGGAAGTGATTAAGGGCTTCGCTGTAAACCACAGCCAAGCCTGGCGCGGTGGCTCACGCCTAAAATCCCTGCACTTTGGGAGGCCGAGGCGGGCGGATCACGAGGTCAGGAGTTTGAGATCAGCTCGGCCAACATGGTGAAACCCCGTCTCTACTAAAAATACAAACCTTAGCTGGGCATGGTGGTGGGCACCTGTAATCCCGGCTACTCAGGAGGCTGAGGCAGGAGAATTGCTTGAACCGGGACCCGCGAGGCGGAGGTTGCACCGCTGAGCCGAGATTGCGCCATTGCACTCCAGCCTGGGCAACAAGAGTGAAACTGTCTCAAAAATAAATAGATAAATAATAAACCACAGCCGGATGCTCAAGGCCTGCAGTCTGCCAAGGGGCCTGGGAGGGAGGGGGATTTTGAAGGAGCCCTTGGATAACGGCCCTGACGCCTTTTTTTTTTTTTTTTTTTTTTTGAGATGAAGTCTCGCTCTGTCGCCCAGGCTGGAGTGCAGTGGCGCGATCTCAGCTCACTGCGAGCTCCGCCTCCTGGGTTCACGCCATTCTCCTGCCTCAGCCTCTCTGAGTAGCTGGGACCACAGGCGCCCGCCACCACGCCCAGCTAATTTTTTGCATTTTTAGTAGAGACGGGGTTTCACTGTGTTAGCCAGGATGGTCTCGATCTCCTGACCTTGTGATCCGCCCGCCTTGGCCTCCCACAGTGCTGGGATTACAGGCGTGAGCCACGGCGCCCGGACTGACACCTTGTTTTGAAAGAGCTGGTCCACAAGCACTCAGAGCTCGTTTCGCAGCATTTTTCATTCACAGCTCCATGTTTTGCTCATCAGCGTCTCCAACTGCCAAGCAGAGGCCCTGGCCCCCGTGAGTGTCTCCAATGGCCACGCCACGCCACGCCGGAGCAGAGGAGCTTGAAGCCTCAGTGGTCGGGCCTTTCCTGACACGCCCCGGCCGTTCAAGCCCCTGGCAACCTTGAGAACGTGCCCTTGCTGGGTGGCTGAAATGCTCCTCGAACTTGTCCAGCGGCAGTAACGGAGTCCCCAGCCTGGGCGGGGTCCCAGCCCTGACCCCTCTGAGCCATATCAACACGGGCACATCTGGTCACCTCTCCACGCCTCGGCTTCCTCGGCCAGGAAGTGGAGCCCACAGAGGCTGCCTTTGGGCTCTGGGAGGCCTGTATTTTCAACCACTGAAGACCCCTCCTCCTCCCCCCTCCTCCTCCCTCCTCCCCCTTCTTCCTGGATCCTCTCCCTCCTCCTCCTCCCCCTCTTCCCCCCTCTCCTCCCCCTCCTCCCCCTC
>NW_026657348.1:0-4953 GCF_009828535.3 Hylobates moloch | reverse complement strand
AATGGTATGGAATGGAAAGGAATGGAATCACATGCAATGCAATGGAAAGGAATGCAATGGAAGGGAATGGAATGGAATGGAATGGAATGGAATGGAATGGAATGGAATGGAATGGAATGGAATGGAATGGAGTGGAGTGGAGGGCAGTATAGTGGAATGGTGAAGAAAGGAGTGGAGTCGATTGCAGTGGAGTGGAGGGTAGTGTAGTGGAATTGTGTAGAAAGGAGTGGATTACAGTGGAGTGGAGTGGATTGGTGTGGAATGGAGTGGAGTGGAATGCTGTGGAATGGAATGGAATGGAATGGAAGGGACTGCAGTAGATTGGAGTGGAGGGGAGTGCATTGGAATGTAATGGAATGGAAGGGAATGGAATGGAATTGAGTGCAGTGGATTGGAGTGGAGTGGAGCAGAGCGGAATGGAAAGGAAAGGAATGGAATAGAATGGAAAGCAATGGAAAGGAATGGAATGGAAAGGAATGAAGTGGAGGGGAGTGCAGTGTAATGGAGTGGAATGGAATGGAATGTAGTGGAGTGGAATGGAATGTAGTGGAGTGGAGGGCAGTGGAATTGGAAGGAATGGAATGGAGTGTAGTGGAGTGGAGTGGATTCGATTGGAATGGAATGGAATGGAGTGGAATGGAGTGGAATGGGAAGCAATGAAATGGAGTGGAGTAGAGCGGTGTGAAGTGGGGTGTGGTGGTTTAGAGTGGATTTGAGTGGAATGAATGGACTGGAATGCAGTGGAATGGAGTGAATTGGAGAGGAGTGGAATGGAATGGAATGGAAGGGAATGGAAAGGAATTGAATGCAATGGAAGGCATGGAACAGAATTTAATGGAATGGAGTGGAGTGGATTGGAATGGAGTAAAAAGGAATGGAGTGGTGTGGAATGGAATTTAGTGTAGTGGAATGGAAGGGAAAGGAATGGAAAGGAGTGGAGTGGAATGGATTGGAAAGGGATTGTATGGAATGGAGTGGGGAGGAGGGAAGTGGAGTGGAGTGGAGTAGGGTGGATTCGAGTGGAGTGGAATGGATTGGAATGGAATGGAATGCAGTGGATTGGAGTGGATTGAATTGGAATGGTATGGAATGGAAGGGAATGGAATGAAATGCAATGCCACAAAACGGAATGGAGTGGAATGGAATAGAGTGGAATGGAGTGCAGTGTAGTGGAATGGAGTAGAAAGGAATGGAGTGGACTGGAGTGGAGTGGAGTGAAATGAAATGGAATGGAATTGAATGGAGTGGAGTGGAGTGGAGTGAAGTTGAATGAGAAGGAATGGAATGTCGTGGAGTGGAGAGGAGTGGAGTGGGTCAGATTCGAATGGAATAGAATGGAATGGAAAGGAATCAAATGGAATGCAGTGGATTGGAGTGGATTGGAGTGGAGTGAAGTGGAATGGAATGGAGTGGAGTGGATTGCAGTGTAGTGTCATGGAGCAGAAAGAAATGGATTAGAGTGGAATGGAATGGAATGGAATGAAATGCAATGGAACGGAATGGAATGTTACGGAATGGAATGGAGTGGTGGACAGTGTAGCGGAATAGAGCAGAATGGATTGGAGTGGAGTGGATTGGAAGAGAATGGAGTAGAGTGGAGTGGATTGGAGTCGAATGGGAAGGAATGGAATGAGGCAGAGCGGAGTGCATTGGAGTGGAGTGGAGTGGAGTGGATTCGAGTGGAATGGAATGGAATGGAATGGAGTGGAATGGAATGGAATTCAATGGATTGCAGTGGAGTGTAGAGCAGTGGAATGCAACGGAATGGAAGGGAAAGGAATGAAATGGAATGGAATGGAATGGAAAGGAATGGAAAGAAATGGAATGCAATGGAACAGAATGGAATGGAATGGAACGGAATGGAATGGAATGGAATGGAATGGAATGGAATGGCGTGGAGTGCAGAGCACTGTGGTGGAATGGAGTAGAAAGGAATGGAGTGGAGGGGAGTGTAGTGGAATGGAATGGAATGGAATGGAACGGAGTGGAGACGAGTAGAGTGGAGAGGATTCGATTGGAATGAAATGGAAAGGAATGGAAAGGAATGGAACGGAATGGAATGCAGCGGATCAGAGTGGAGTGGAGTGGAACGGAATGGAATGCAAGTGAATGGAATGTAATGCAATGCAATGGAACGGAAAGGCGTGGAATAGTATGGAATGGAGTGGAGTGCAGTGCTGTGTAGTGGAATGGAGTAGAAAAGAATGGAATGGAGTGCAGTGCAGGGGAGTGGAGTGGAATGGAATGGAATGGAATGGAGGATAGTGGAATGGAGTTGAAAGGAAAGGAATGGATTGGATTGGAGAAGAAGGGCGTGGAGTGGTTTCGAGGGGAATGGAATAGAAAGGAACGGAACAGAATGGAGAGGAGTGGACATCAGTGGATTAGAGTGAAGAGGAGTCTAGTAGAATATTATGGATTGGAAGAGAAAGGAATGGAATGGAATGCAATGGAATCAAATTAAATGGAATGGAATCTATTGGACTGGAGTGGAGTGCAGTGTAGTGGAAAGGAGTAGAAAGGAATGTAATGGAGTGGAGTGTAGTGGAGTGAAGTTGAGTTGAATTGAGTGGATTGGAAAGGAGAGGAGTGGGGTGGAATGGGAAGGAATGGAATGGAATGGAGTGGTGTGGAGTGGAGTAGAGTGGATTCGAGAGGAATATAATGGAATGGAATGGAATGCAGTGGATTAGATTGGAGCAGAGTGGAGTGGAATGGAATGGAATGGAATGGAATGGAATGGAATGGAATGGAAGGGAAAGGAATGGAATGGAATGCAATGAAACAGAATGGAATGGAATGGAATGGAATGGAATGGAATGGAGTGGAGTGGAGCTGGATGGAAAAGAATGGAGTGGACAGGACTGGAACGGGAAAGAATGGAATGGAGTGGAGTGGAGTTGAGCGTAGTGTCGTAGACTGGATTAGAGTGGAATGCAATGGAATAGAATTGAATGGAATGGAATGTAATCAAATGGAATCCAATGGAATGCAGTGGACTGGAGTGGAGTGGAATGGAATGGAATGGAATGGAATGGAAGGTAGTGGATTGGAATGTAGTGGATGCGAGAGGAATGGAATGGAATGGAAGGGAATGAAATGGAATTTAATGCAGTGCATTGGAGTAGAGGGAGTGGAGTTGAATGGGAGGGAGTGGTGTTGAATGGAATGGAGTGGAAGGGAATGGAACGGAATAGAATGGAATGCAATGGAATGGAATGGA
Organism: Hylobates moloch; assembly: GCF_009828535.3. NCBI lineage: Eukaryota > Metazoa > Chordata > Mammalia > Primates > Hylobatidae > Hylobates > Hylobates moloch. Next base: position 1,730 of record NW_026657348.1, on the reverse strand, counting down.
GTGGAGTGCAGTGCAGTTTAGTGGAATGGAGTAGAAAGCAATGGAGTGGAGTGGCATGGAGTGGAGTGGAATGTAGTGAAATGTAGTGGAGTGGAGTGCAGATGAATGGGAAGGAATGGAATGGAGTGGAGTGGAGTGGAGTGGAGTGGATTCTAGTGGAATGGAATGGAATGGAAGAGTGTAGAGTGGATTGGAATGGGAAGGAATGAAATGGAGAGTATAGGAGTGGAATGGATTGATGTGGAGTGGAGTGGAGTGTACTCGAGTGGAATGGAATGGAATGGAATGCAGTGGATTCGAGTGGAGTGGAGTGGAATGGAAAGGAATGGAAGGGAAGGGAAAGGAATGGAATGGAATGGAAGGAATGTAATACAATTGAATGGAATGGACTGGGGTGGAGTACAGTGAAGTGGAATGGATTGGAAAGGAATGGAGTGGAGTGGAGTGGAGAGGAGTAGAATGTATTGGAATGGAGTGGAATGGAATGGAACGGAGAGGAGTGGATTCCAAAGGGATTGAGGGGAATGGAGTGGAGAATATTGGAGTGGAGTGGAATAGAGTGGATTCGAGTGGAATGGAATGGAATGGAAAGGAATGGAATGGAATGGAACGGAATGCCGTGGATAGGCGTGTATTGGATTGGAATGGTATGGAATGGAAGGGAATGGAATGAAATGCAATGCAATGGAACAGAATGGAATAGAACGCAATGGAATGGAGTGGAGTGGATTGCAGTGTATTGGAATGGAGTAGAAAGGAATGCAGTGGAGTAGAGTGGAGTGGAATGGAATCGAATGGAATTGAATCAAATGGAGTGGAGTGGAGTTAAATGGAAAGGAATGGAATGTCGTGGGTTGGAGTGGAGTGGAGTGGAAGGAAGTGGAATCGAATGTAATGGAATGGAATTTAATTGAGTGGATTGGAGTGGAGTGGAGTGAAATTGAATGGAATGGAATGGAATGAAGTGGATTGGAGTGGAATGGAGTGGAGTGAAATGGAATGGTAGGGAATGGAATGGAATGAAATGCAATGCAATGGAATGGAAAGGAATGGAATGGAGTGGAGTGGATTGCAGTGTAGTGGAATGGAGAAGAATGGAGTGGAGTGGAGTGGAGTGGAAAGGAATGGAGTGGAATGGAATGGAATGGAGTGCAATGGAATGGAATGGAATGGAGTGGAGTGGAGTGGAGTTGAATGGGAAGGAATGGAATGGAGTAGAAGGGAGTACATTCGAGTGTAGTGGAGTGGAGGGGATTCGAGTGAAATGGAATTCAGTGGAATCAAATGGAATGGAGTGGAATGGAATTCAGTGGATTGGAGTTGAGTAGAGTGGAATGGAATGGATGAGAATGGAATGGAAGGCAATGGAAAGGAATAGAATTTAATGGAGTGGAGTGGAGTGGTGAAGAGTGTGGCAGAATGGAGTAGAATGTTATGGAGTGGAGTGGAGTGTTGTGCAATGCATTGTAATGGAACAGCATGGAGAAGAGTGGAGAAGAGTAGATTTTATAGGAATGGAAAGGAAAGGAATGGAATGGAATGGAGTGTAGTGAAACGGAGTGTAGAGGAACGGAGTAGAAAGGGGTGGAGTGGAGTGCAACGTGGGGAAATGGAGTAGAAGGAATGGAGTGGAGTGGATTTGAATGGAATGGAATGGAGTGGAGTGGACAGGAGTGGGAAGGAATGGAATAGGGTAGAGTAGAGTGGAGTGGATTTGAGTGGAATGGAAT
>NW_026657347.1:0-4953 GCF_009828535.3 Hylobates moloch | reverse complement strand
TTCCTTTATGTTGACTGCATGAACAGGGAAGGGGGTTGGGGTACACGAGGGAGATAATTGTATTTATTATGTATCTGGTATTAATACATCTATAGAGACAATTGGAATGACTATACTGAAGAAACAGCAAGGCAAGAACTGAAAAGGCTAAAATAAATACTTGGTTCTCTAAAAAATACTACAAAAAGACTTCTCATGTCTGACAAATTACATTTTAGTCTAATAGTAATAAGTGACCAAAACTAAGGTGATTTGATAAATATCATAAGGTATTTTATTGTGAAATTGATATCTATACGTATTGCTTATAAAGCTCAGTAATCTGTTCTTGAATTGAGAAATTATTGAGACAACATCAAAAGCTGTCATTTTTGTTTCTATGTTGTTGTTGTTATTGTTTGTGAGGTGAGAGCTTCTAAACTTTATGACTGTTTGAAAGGGGCCTATATAGACCTTGCCTGAATATTAAGTCATGTGAAATGATAAAAAGCTTTCTGATTTATTGGGTTAGACAAAGAAAAAATTGAGAAATTGAGCATCATTAACATTAAAGACTTTTGTTATTCAAACTGTGCTTAGAATGAAAAGAAAAGCCACAGGTTGGGAGAAAATCTTTTCAAAACATATTCAAAACATTTTCAAAACATATCAGATAAATTAGTGGTATTTAAAGTATACAAAGAACTCGAAAATAAGAAAGAAAACAACTCATTTAAAAAATAGGCCAAAGGTCTAAATACAGCTGTCAAATAGGGATATTGAAGTTACTAGTCATGTATCATTAGGGAACTGCAAGTCACAGCAACCGCGAGATATTATTACATGACTATTAAAATGACCAATATCCAAAAGTCTGATAATACCAAAAGCTGGCAAATGTGAGGAGAAACAGGAACTTTTATTCATTGCTGGTGAGAATGCAGAATAGTACAGCTACTTTAGGAGTCAGTTTGGCAGTTTCTTATAAAACTAAACGTACTCCTACCACACAACCCAGCAATTACATTCCCTGGTATTTACTTAAAGGATTTGAAAACTTACATGCACACAAAAGCCTTCTTCCCATGAATGTTACAGGAGCCTTGTTCATGATCACTAAAACCGAAATGTCCTTCAGGAACTGAATGGAAAAATAAACTGTGGTATATCCAGGCAATGGAATATTATTCTGTCAAGCTACAGAAGACACACAGGAACCTTTAAATGCATATTGCCAAGTGAAAGAAGCCAGTCTGAAAAGTCTACATACCGTATGATTCAACTACATGACCTTCTGGAGAAAGCGAAACTATGGAGACAGTAAAGAGATCAGTGGCTATTAGGGATTTGGAGGAGATTTGCTCAGTCTAAACATGTCATGTGCCAACAATGACGTAAAGATATGTGAGATAAAGTATGACGAATTCTATTGACAAACACACGCAATGGCTTCCATTTAATTGAGAAGAAACCATATACCTAGCACAAGTCTTTTTCTGTGCATTAACTTTTTGTAATACAACTATATGAAGTTATAGCCTATTTTATATATGAATAAAAGCATTTCCAAAGGTTAAGAAAGGGCACAGTGAGAGTGAGAAGCACAGTCTGGGTAGGTAGGACAATCTAGTTTTCTATCTGTTTTTTTTGTTTTTGTTTTTGTTTTTTTTGTTTTTTTGAGATGGAGTCTCGCTCTGTCACCCAGGCTGGAGTACAGTGGCTCAATCTCGGCTCACTGCAAGCTCCGCCTCCCAGGTTCACGCCATTCTCCTGCCTCAGCCTCTCTGAGTAGCTGGGACTACAGGCGCCCACCACCACGACCGGCTAATTTTTTTTGTATTTTTAGTAGAGACGGGGTTTCACCGTGGTCTCGATCTCCTGACCTCGTGATCCGCCCGCCTCGGCCTCCCAAAGTGCTGGGATTACAAGCGTGAGCCACCGTGCCCGGCCAATCTGTGCTTTAAACTCCTATAACCATCAACTCAATCTACCAATTTATCTTCTACATAAATTAGTAGAGGAAACAATGAACGGATGGAGCAAGGAAGAATTTTAGGAGAGTGAATCCATTATTCTGTATGACACTGTAGTGAGGATTATTTGTCATTACACATCTGACAAAACCTATAGAATTCATAAGACAAGGAGTAAACTCTAATATAAACTACATACTTTAGTCAATAATAATGTACCAATATTGACTCATCAACTATAACAAATGTACCACACTATTGCAAGATGTTAAAAATCGGGGAAATTGGGGTAGAGGCTGAGGATGACGTGTGAATGCTTATTCACTTCTTTCTACAAACCTAACATTGCTTTTAAAAAGTCAATACAAATTAAAACAAGGCAGGGTTTTCATGCAATGGAAAAAAACACACAATTTTAGTAAGTGACTGATAATTATGCTTATGCCACTTTGCTAGATTACACTTCATTAATAAATATAGTTTCATTCTTCATGTTATAAAGCAGAACAAAGTCAGATATCTAGGGAAATTGATTTTAATGATTAGAGTAAAAGCATTTTCACCTCCAACGTCAGAATGAGTTCTTCAGAATCATTCCATTTTATAGTTAAATCAATCATTGATTTTAAAAAAATATTAAGAAAAACATTAACTTCACTTTTTCCATCAAACTCAATGTCATGACAGCATTGTGTTTCTGTTCTTTCAAGCTTCTGTGTTGTTTTTATTTGAAGATATTCCTTTTTCCTCTATTGGTCTTTTAGCGCTCCGAATATCCACTAGCAGTTTCCACAGAAAGAGTGTTTCAGAACAGCTCAATGAAAAGTAAGGTTCAACTCTGTTAGTTGAATGGACTGAACAGAGAGAAGTTTCACAGAATGCTTCCGTGTAGTTTTTATTTGGAGATGTTCCTTTTCCCACTATAGGCCTCTTAGCGCTGCGAATGTCCACTTCCAGTTTCTACAGAAAGAGTGTTTCGCAACTCCTCAATCAAAAGTAAGGTTCAACACTGTCAGTTGAATCCACAGATGAGAAAGAAGTTTCACAGAATGCTTCTGTATAGTTTTTGTTTGAAGATATTCCTTTTTCCACTATAGGCCTCGTACCGCTCCGAATGAGCACTTGCTGTTTCTACAGAAAGTGTGTTTCAGAACAGCACAATCAAAAGTAAGGTTCAACTCTGTTAGTTGAATGCACAGATCAGAAATAATTTCACAGAATGCTTCAGTGTAGTTTTTATTTGAAGATATTCCTTTCACCACTACAGGCATCATTGCGCTCTGAATGTCCACTTGCAGTTTCCACAGAAAGAATGTTTCAGAAAAGCACAATCAAATGTAAGTTTCAACTCTGTTAGTCGAATACAGAGATCAGAAAATAGTTTTACAGAATGCTTCTGTGTAGTTTATATTTGAAGATATTCCTTTTTCCACTATATGCCTCATAGCGCTGCCAATGGCCACTTGCAGTTTCTACAGAAAGAGTGTTTAAGAACGGCTCAATCAAATGTAAGGTTCAACTCTGTTACTTCAATGCACAGAACAGAAAGAAGTTTCACAGAATGCTTCTATGTAGTTTTTATTTGAAGATATTACTTTTTCCACTATTGGCCTCTTATACCTCCAAATGTCCACATGCAGTTTCTACAGAAAGAGTGTTTAAGAACTGATCAATCAAAAGTAAGGTTCAACTCTGTTACTTGAATGCACAGATCAGAAAGAAGTTTCACAGAGTACTTCTGTGTACCTTTTATTTGAAGATATGCCTTTTTCCACTATAGGCCTCTTTGGGCTCCGAATGTCCACTTGCAGTTTCTACAGAAAGAGTGTTTCTGAACTGAACAATCAAAAGTAAGGTTCAACTCTGTTAGTTGAATGCAGAGAACAGAAAGAAGTTTCACAGAATGCTTCTGTGTAGTTTTTATTTGAACATATTCCTTTTTCCACTATAGGCATTTTAGCGCTCCGAATCTCCACTTGCAGTTTCTGCAGGAAGAGAGTTTCTGAACTTCTCAATCAAAAGTAAGGTTCAAATTCGTTAGTTGAATGCACAGAACAGAAAGAACTTTCACAGAATGCTTCTGTGTAGTTTTTATTTGAAGATATTCGTTGTTCCACTCTAGGCCTCTAAGCGCTCCGAATGTCAAATTGCAGTTTCCACAGAAAGAGTGTATCAGAACTGCTCAATCAAAAGTAAGGTTCAACTCCGTTAGTTGAATGCAAAGAACAGAAAGAGGTTTCACAGAATGCTTCGGTGTAGTTTTTATTTGAAGATCTTCCTTTTTCCACTATACACCTCTTAGCGCTCAGAATGTCCTCTTGCAGTTTCTACAGAAAGAGTGTTTCAGAAATGCTCAATCAAAGTAAGGTTCAACTCTGTGCGTTGAATGCACAGAACTGAAAGAAGTTTCACAGAATGCTACTGTGTAGTTACTATTTGAAGATATTCCTTTTTCCACTATCGGCCCCTTAGCGCTAGGAATGTCCACTTGCAGTTTCCACAGAAAGAGTGTTTCAGAACTGCGCAATGAAAAGTAAGGTTCAACTATGTTAGTTGAATCAACATTCAGAAAGGAGTTTCACAGAATGCTTCTTTGTAGTTTTTATTTGAAGATATTCCTTTTTCCACTATTGGCCTCTTAGCCCTCCAAATGTCCACTTGCAGTTTCTACAGAAAGAGTGTTTCAGAACTGCTCAATCAAAAGTAGGGTTCAATTCAGATAGTTGAATGAACGGAAAGGAGAGAAATTTCACAGAATGCTTCTTTGTAGTTTTTATTTGAAGTTATTCCTTTTTCGACTATAGGTCTCTTAGCGCTCCGAATGTCCACTTGCAGTTTCTACAGAAAGCGTGTTTGGGAGCTGCTCAATCAAAAGTAAGGTACAACTCTGTTAGTTGAATGCACAGAACAAAAGAAATTTCACAGAAACTTCTGTGTTGTTTTTATTTGAAGATATTCCGTTTTCCTCTATTGGTCTGTTAGCGCTCCGAATATCCACTAG
>NW_026657346.1:0-4953 GCF_009828535.3 Hylobates moloch | reverse complement strand
GCACTCCAGCCTGGGCAACAAGAGTGAAACTCTGTCTCAAAACAAAAAAAAAAAAAAAAGAGAGAGAGAGAAAAGTTAAATGGAATCATATAATATGTGGTCTTTTGTATCTGGCTTCTTGTGCATGTTTTTGAGGTTCCTCCATGTTATAGCACATATCAGTACTTTTTTCCTTTATATAGCTGAATAATATTCCATTGTATGGATATACCACAATTTGTTTATCCATTCCCAGCTAGTAAGATTTTTTTTTTTTTTAAGAGATGGAGTTTCACTATGCTGCCCAGGTTGGTCTCAAACTCCCGGGCTCAAGTGCTCCCCTTCTTTGGCCTCCCAGAGTGTTAGGATTACAGGTATGAGCCGCCACACCTGGCCAATAGCTAGTAAATTTGAAGTCAGGATTAGAATCCAGAAAGTTGACCAGGTGTGTGGCTCATGCCTGTAATCCTAACACGTTGGAAGACCAAGGTGGGCAGATCCCTTGAACTCAGGAGTTCAAGACCAGCCTGGCCAACGTGGTGAAACCCTGTCTCTAAAAAAACAAATACAAAAATTAGCTTGGCATGGTGGCATGCACCTGTAGTACCAGCTACTTGGGGTGCTGAGGCAGGAGAATTGCTTGAACTCAGGAGGTTGAGGCTGCAGTGAGCCATGATCATGCCACTGTACTCGAGCCTGGGTGACAAAGTGAGACCCTGTCTCCAAAAAAAAGAAAACCCATAAAGTCTGGCTTCAGAGTCTGTGCTCTTATCCCCTCCATGTCCCAAATACTTATCTACTTAAACAGGATATATTTCCAAGTAATGCTTAATTTGTCAGTTAAAAATTTATATGATACATATAAAACTGCATCAGAACATTAGATCAGCCTGAGCTAGCCACACCGAAGTCATATAATCTCAGCCAAAGCCAAAAATCACTTGATGTTGTCATTAACCTGTGAGGCTTCATCCAGGTTCATGTATGGTTTCACTAGACTATAAAATACCAAACATAATTCATAGACTTTCCTACAGACTTTTATGGGTTGGATCCCAGTTTGGGATCCATTGATTACAAGTCCCTGCCGGACACTCACTCAACAAAGAGAGATTCCATCAAGTTGCTCAGTAGACTCTACTGACAATCCAGAAAGTGAGCACACACATGTTAGATTTTTCACACCAACCAGCTAGACAACAACAAAATAAATGATTTGGAGGTTAACCTTCAGTAAATTAGAAAATTCCGGCCTGGCAGGGTGGCTCACACCTGTAATCCTAGCACTTTGGGAGGTGGCCGTGGAAGGATCGCTTGAGAGTGGAGCCCTTCAGAGTTTAAGACAAGCCTGGGCAACATAGAGAGACCCTGTATCTAATCGTGGTGGCCCATGCCTGTAGTCCTAGCTATTCAGCAGGCAGAGGTGGGAGGATCATTGAACTCAGGAGTTTCAGGCTGCAGTGAGCCATGGACGCATCACTGCACTCCAGCCTGAGTGACAGAGTGACAGAATGAGACCTTGTCACTAAAAGAAAAAAAAAATTTTTTTTTAATTAAAAAATTCCATCCAGGCTGGACGCGGTGGCTCACATCTGTAATCCCAGCACTTTGGGAGGCCAAGGCAGGTGGATCACCTGAGGTCAGGAGTTCGAGACCAGCCTGGCCAACATGGTGAAACCCTATCTCTACTAAAAATACAAAAACATTAGCTGGGCATGGTGGCGGGTGCCTGTAATCCCAGCTACTTGGGAGTGTGAGGCAGAATTGCTTGAACCCAGGAGGTGGAGGTTGCAGTGAGCGAGACTGTGCCACTGCACTCTAGCCTGGGCAATAGAGCATGACTCCATCTCACAAAACAAAACAAAACAGATTTCATCCAGGTGCAGTGGCTCATGCCTGTAATCCCAACACTTTGGGAGGCTGAGGCAGGAGGATCTCTAGAGTCCAGGAGTTGAAGACTAACCTGGGCAATATGGCAAAATCCTGTCTCTACTAAAAATACAAAAATTAGCCGGGCATTGTTGCGTGTGCCTGTAGTCTCAGCTACCCTGGGAAGCTGAGGTGGGAGGATCGCTTGAGCCTGGGAGGATGAGGCTGCAGCGAGCTGTGATCACATCACTACACTCCAGCCTGGGTGACAAAGCAAGACCCCATCTCAGAAAAAAAAAAAAAAAAAAAAAGCAAATATAAGAAAATTCCAAAATCTGGTATGTCATTCTGCCTGAGTATTCTAGCTAGCTAGAATTTCACCACTAAAGCTGGGCACGGTGGCTGAAGCCTGTAATCCTAGGGCTTTGGGAGGCTGAGGCGGGTGGATTGCCTGAGCTCAGGAGTTCGAGACCAGCCTGAGCAACATGGCAAAACCCTGTCTCTACTAAAAATACAAAAAATTAGCCAGGCATGGTGGCAGGCACCTGTAATCCCAACTACTCGAGAGGCTGAGGCACAAGAATTGCTTGAACCCAGGAGGCAGAGGTTGCAGCGAGCCGAGATCGCACCACTGCACTCCAGCCCAGGAAACAGAGCAAAACTCTGTCTCAAAAAATGACAATAATAATAATTTCACCACTAAAGATGCACATGGCTATGTCTTGGGGGCCAAAAATAGAGCCTCTTAACTGCCCCCAAAAAATGTGACAGCCTGTGCTGGACTTACCAGAGAGGGCTTCCAGACCTGAAGCTGAGGTGAAAATGCTGTCTCAACACAAAGCCAATCGCATGATTTTGTCTCCTGAATTTTCAAGGGTGTGGACAAAAAGCAACCCAAACAGGCTTGCATTTCCTCTGGAGTTTTGTGATACCCACAGCCCATGGCTGAGAGCCCCATTGGATGTTCTGAGTGTTGCCCTCTCCAAAAGGGTCCCTTGTTGCTCCATCAGAGACCGAATAAGTAGGCTGGATTCAAAACCATTAGCCCTGCCATCGCTTAGCAGAATAAAATGAACATCAAGGCGAGCCTTGAAGGGGGAAAGATGCCACGAAACCTGTGGCTGGAGAGGTGAGGGGTGAATGAGGAGCAGTGAAGGCTTCTTCATCTCTGTAGTGCCAGGACCTAGCAGAAAGCCTGGCACCAATAGGAAAGTGTTCAATATGTGTTTGTTGACTGAATGTCTGACTGAAAGAGAGCCTTCTTCTTGGTCTGGAGGTCATCATGGAGGCATTGTAGAGCTGCTCTGTGGGGACAGAGAATGGAGGGAAGTTGGCATGGGTCTGGAGTGTCCTGCCAGGACCTACACAAACTATGTTTTTCTCTGCCTGAAAATTTCTCCCAGGCAAAGTTCTCAGCGCCTGCAAGTCTCAAAAGTAGATTCCTCCAAGCTCACTGTGTACTTTATTGGAATAAACTCAACTCAGGGAAACTTAACAGTGGCATAGTGTTGTGGGGAGAATCCAATGAGAGCACCTATATAAAAGCATATTGACGCCGGGCGCGGTGGCTCACGCCTGTAATCCCAGCACTTTGGGAAGCCAAGGAGGGTAGATCAGGAGGTCAGGAGTTCGAGATCAGCCTGGCCAATATGGTGAAACCCCGTCTCTACTAAAAAAATACAAAAATTAGCCGGGCGTGGTGGCGTGCGCCTGTAGTCCCAGCTACTCGGGAGACTGAGGCAGAAGAATCACTTGAACCCAGAGGCGGAGGTTGTAGTGAGCTGAGATTGTGCCACTGCGCTCCAGCCTGGGAGACAGAGCAAGGGTCCGTCTCAAAAAAAAAAAAAAGCATATTGAAAAAGATAGAGGGGCAGGGAATTCTTGATAACTCACCAATATCGGCTTTGTGTGGTCTAAGTGACCCTTTGTATGTGCCATTTGGCCAGGTAGGTTTCTATGTACAGATCCTAACCCTGAACATGCACATGCACGACAGGCACTCCCACACATACACATTTTATAATGCAGTAGACTCCTGCGTGCCAAAACCCAAATAACTACAATCCTCAAAGAATCAGAATGCTTTTTTTGCAATACAATGCAATAATCCCTTACATTTGTATGGGGCTTTGTAGGTCACAAAGTGCTTCCCCATCCATGACCCCATTTGTTTGTTGATTGATGTTCAGAACGGTTCCAAGGCTTTGCAGGATCCTGAAGGCCCTTGAAAAGACTCAAATAGCAATAACCTGTGGTGTGAATGGCCTTGGCTGTGTGCTGAGCCTCTGAACACCACACCTCTTGTTGTGACAGAGACATCCAGGGGTACAGTGACCTGCTGCCACAGACTTGCAGGGACTCAGCAGCACTTGGGAGACTGGGTTTGTAGGACATGATTCCTGCAGCTGAAAGGAGCTGAGATCCATCTGTACAAAATCGGTACTATAGCAGCAACAGAGGAGGCCAAAGGGTTGGTGCACCCCTCCCTGATTTCATTCTATCAGCCATTCAATGGGCAGACAGTGAGCACTTGAGCTCCTTTCTTTGGCTTGTTCTAGATATTGAGGGTACAGATACAGCAAGACATGTTTCTCTCTTTCTCTCTCTCACACACAGACCCACACACAAGGCTTCACCTGGAGCTCCAAACTCCCAGGGCTAACCTGCCTCTGTCATCCTCCTGTATTAAGAAGAATATTGGGGGCCGGGCGTAGTGACTCACGCCTGTAATCCCAGCACTTTGGGAGGCCGAGGCGGGCGGATCACGAAGTCAGGAGATTGAGACCATCCTGGCTAATACGGTGAAACCCCGTCTTGGGAGGCTGAGGCAGGAGAATGGCGTGAACCCAGGAGGCGGAGTTTGCAGTGAGCCGAGATTGTGCCACTGCACTCCAGCCTGGGTGACAGAGTGAGACTCCATCTCAAAAAAAAAAAAAAAAGAAGACAAAGAAGAAGCATATTGGAGGCTGGGTGTGGTGGTCACGTCTGTAATCCCAGCACTTTGGGAGGCTGAGGTGGGCGGATCATGAGGTCAGGAGATCGAGACCATCCTGGCTAACACGGTGAAACCCCGTCTCTACTAAAAATACAAAAAATTAGCCGGGC
>NW_026657345.1:0-4955 GCF_009828535.3 Hylobates moloch | reverse complement strand
TTTCCATTCAAATTGCCTACTATGTCTAAGACAATGGGTAAGGTATGTCTGCTAGAGATAAATCTTCCACCCTCAAGGAGCTGACAGAAGAGATGATGAGTTTTAAAATAACTATAATTCAGGAAAGAAAATATTAAATGCCATATGAAAAGCACAAGGGAAAAAATAGTTTCAAATGATGAAGATCTCCCACTGAGACAATTAACAGGAAAAACTTTCCAAAAGAATAATAATATGCAATTGACTTGGAGAGAATTGGTAGAATTTTGATAGCTGGGAAAGGAGAGTAGGAAAGGACAGTCCAAGTGGAGAAATTAGCCTTGAGCAAAGGTAGACTATACAAGGAATGTATTTAATGACAAAATGTCAGGTTAATGCCCTACAGGAGTTCAAAGTACTCTAATGTTACGATTAACCTAATCGTGTATGGTTAGATAATACAACTTTGGCTGGGACTTCGGGATTCTAGGATGTGTACGCTACTCTAGCTATGGCTTTTGAAAACCAAGTTTGCTGAACCCTTAAAAACTGCACCTCCGTGAACAGACACTTCTCAAAAGAAGACATTTATGCAGCCAAAAAACACATGAAAAAATGCTCATCATCACTGGCCATCAGAGAAATGCAAATCAAAACCACAGTGAGATACCATCTCACACCAGTTAGAATGGCCATCATTAAAAAGTCAGGAAACAACAGGTGCTGGAGAGGATGTGGAGAAACAGGGACACTTTTACACTGTTGGTGGGACTGTAAACTAGTTCAACCATTGTGGAAGTCAGTGTGGCGATTCCTCAGGGATCTAGAACTAGAAATACCATTTGACCCAGCCATCCCATTACTGGGTATATACCCAAAGGACTATAAATCATGCTGCTATAAAGACACATGCACACATATGTTTATTGCGGCACTATTCACAATAGCAAAGAGTTGGAACCAACCCAAATGTCCAACAACGATAGATTGGATTAAGAAAATGTGGTACATATACACCATGGAATACTATGCAGCCATAAAAAATGATGAGTTCGTGTCCTTTGTAGGGACATGGATGAAACTGGAAAACATCATTCTCAGTAAACTATCGATTTCTCATCATAGGTGGGATTGATGAGAATCATGGACACAGAAGGGAACATCACACCGGGATTTTGTGGGGTGGGGGACTCCAGCCAGGTGCGGTGGCTCATGCCTGTAATTCCAGTATTTTGGGAGGCCGAGATGGGCAGATCACCTGAGGTCAGCAGTTCGAGACCAGCCTGGCCCACATGGCGAAACCCCATCTCTACTAAAAATACAAAAAGTAGCTGGGTGTGGTAGCACATGCCTGTATTCCCAGCCACTTGGGAGGCTGAGGCAGGAGAATGGCGTGAACTCAGGAGGCAGAGGTTGCAGTGAGCTGAGATGGTGCCACTGCATTCCAGCCTGGGCCACAGAGCAAGACTCCATCTAAAAAAATAATACTAATAAAATAGAAAAATAGAAAAAAAACTGCATCTCCCTCTTTCCCCCTCCACAGTCAGCAGGTGGACCCCTCATAATTACCCTAAAGTTAGCATTCCCAGAGAAAGTTAGTGACAGAGGCCACTGCCTATGGCCATTTCAGCTGAGCAGCAGTCTGATTATGGAAATAGGCTAAACGGATGTGTTTGGGGCTTTAGTTTCCTTTGACTAATCAGCGTTCCTTTTCTCAGCCCAGTACGTTGTCATCTACTGCCTATGGAAACTCCTCCTTGTCACACAGGTTGGCTGACAGAAAAGCAACGTATCCCACCTATCAGTTGCAGGCAGGAAGGTAAGACCCTGCCCTGTAGATAATTTCCCACACAAACTTGGGTTGAAGTTCAAGAAAACTTACATTTTATGTAAATAATAACTTTTTATTATGTTCCAGTCACCCTAAATATATATTTTGTCATATGCTGCTTTAATTCTCACAATCCTGTAAGGAAGGTCGTATCAGGAATGAATCTGAATCAGGTAAGGTTTGGGCAGGTTAAGAAATGTACCCACGGTCACCCAGCCGGTAGGTAAGAGAGCCAGGTCCTTCTTATTTAAAATTCTTTTCACCCAACAAGGCTGCCTGTCATGAAGACACTCCCTCCTCCTTCTTAGCTCTCTGATAGTCTCATCTGGCAGGTGTCACAAGTGACAGTGCATGAACACTTGTTGATTGTCCAGATTTGAGCTAATGGATGTGCTGCCCAGACAGGTTCGTAGCTTCTCCTTAAACAGGTTTTCACAAGCTTCAAACCACAAAGTGAGAGGAAATAGGCAAGAGGGACTCCACCCAACAGCCAGAGAGTGGTTTCTACAGGCATCATCCTAATCTTTTGGTCCAGTCATCTTGGGCAAGAGGCGTTTTCTAGGCTCTCATGTGATGAGGAAATTAAAACTTCTCTTTCTGATGATGTCTTTAGTATAATAATAAATAAGTATTTTGTCTTTGTCTCCAGTTTCTAGCATACAGCAACTAAAACCCTTGGAATGTTCTGAATAACAGGAGTGTATTTTGTTATTCAAAATGAGCCCCTCTCAGCCAGGCGTGGTGGCTCACGCCTGTAATCCCAGCACTTTGGGAGGCCGAGGCAGGTGGATCACCTGAGGTCAGGAGTTTGAGATCAGCCTAGCCAACATGGTGAAACGCCGTCTTTACCAAAAATTCCAAAAATTAGCCAGGCATAGCAGCAGGCCAGCAGTGAGACAGAGAATCATGAATTGTAGAAGCAATTGTAGTGACCGAGATCGCCCTTGTATCCACCTGGGCAAAATTAAAAGGGGCTAGAGACTGAGTTCCACCACTAATGGCCAATGATTTAATCAATTATGCTTGTGTAGTGGAAGCTCCATAAAAACCCTTAAATGATGGTATTCGCAGAGCTTCAGAGTTGACAAACACAAAAATTTACCAGGAGGGTGGTGTACTCTCCCTCCATGGGGACAAAAGCTCCTGGGCTAGAGAGTCTTCCAGACCTCACCCTATGTAGTGCTTCATCTGGTTATTCATTTGTGTCCTTTATAATAAGCCAATAATAGTAAGTGCTATGGTTTGGATGTGGTTTGTCCCCACCAAAACTCACATCGAAATTTGACCCCCAATACGGCTGTGTTGGGAGGTGGAACCTAGTGGTAGGGGTCTGGTGCAGGGGGGCAGATCCATTATGAATGGATTAATGCCCTCTCAGAGGGGTGAGTTCTCTCTCTCATTAGTTCCCACAAGAGCAGGTTATTAAAAAAGAATCTAGCTTCCTCAGTTTCTCTTTCTTGCTTCCTCTCTTGCCATGATCTTTTTTCCCATGTCCACTTCCCTTCTGCTTTCCATCACCCGTCAAAGCAGCATGAAGCCCTCCCCAAATGTGGCTGCCAACTTTGGACTTTCCAGTCACCAGAATCATGAGCCAAATAAACCTCTTTTCTTTATAAATTACCCAGCTTCAGATATCCTATTGTAGCAATATGAAATGGACTAAGACAATGAGAAAAGTGTTTTCCAAAATTCTAACAAATCATTTAACCTGAAAGGGTGGGGGTATGCGAACCTCCCAACCTAATAGCCAAATCAGGCAGAAGTGTGGGTAAGCTGGGAACCCATATTTGTGACTGGCATCTGTATGAGGACAGTCTTGTGGGACTGAGCCCTTAAACCTATGGAGACTGACACTAACTCAGAGTAGCTAATGTCAGATTGAATTAAATTATAGGACACCCATTTGGTGTCCAGAGAGCTAGAGAACTGGTTGGCGTCAGGAAGAGAAAATCTCCACACATTTAGTGTCAGAAGTATTGTGAATAAAAAACAGCTCAAAATATGAGAGGTGTAAGACAATAAGAGCATACAGAGGTCAGTATCTGGGAATACCACCCTGTCTAGGCAGCCTATTTACTGCACAGTGTAAAGACTCAAGCCAGGGTAGCACAAGAGAAAGCCAACATATTTAAAGACAAAGCACTTGGGTTCAAATCCTGGTTCTGCCACTTATTAATTTTATTATCTACAAGTCACTATCATATCTAAAAAATAAGAATACTAATGCCTACCTCACAAAACCGTTATGAGAATGAAATGGGATAACAGTTGTAAAAGAATTATTCAAATATAAGTTGTTATTATTATGGGGGAAATTAGACTTCAGGCTGATTAATAACCTCTCAGTGATAGCCAGACGTGTCTTGCCCCTCCATATAAGTCAGATCTCAGCCTCCCTGACCATACAGTCTAAAATAGCAACCCAGTCACTCTCTTGCACATCATCCTATTTTAGATCTGTATGAGCCCTTATCTTTAACTGATTTTTTCTTATTTGTTTGCGTTTTTCCAATCGGTTAGAATGTAAGCTTCATAAGAGCAGAACAGCTTCAGTTTGTCTTGTTGATTGCTGAATCCCTGACACATAGTAGGCCCACAAATATTTTTTGAGTGAATGAATGGCTCAAATTTTATTGTAAGGATTCTAGTCTAAGGAAGAATATAAGAATATTAATAGACTAGTAAACAGAAAGGCCAAAAATGACAATCATAGAGTGTTGGTACCTGATAAATGCTTAGCAAACATCTAGTCGAACTCATCAGTTTTTAGAGAAGAAAGCTGAAATCATAAGATAATTCTCAAACAAGGACACATAGAAAGAAGTCACAGGAAAAGCAATGATCTCCTTCCAAAATCATACTTCCACTCTTTGGCCAATGAAGAATACATTTTGGCAATACATTTTATCCCCCAGCATTATTATTTCCCTTTATCCCTGGGTATCATTTGCCACCAACTACAGAATTTTAGAAAATGAAAAATCTATTATGAACTAAGAGAGGAAAAGATCAGAGATGATCTGATCACGGACCCCTTCTACAACATCTATAACAAATGCTTTCCTGGGTCCCACACCTCCAATAAAGCAAACTCTACTTCCTGGGGAAGGCTGTTCCATTTTCAGGTAATCCTGCTGATAATTAC
>NW_026657344.1:0-4955 GCF_009828535.3 Hylobates moloch | reverse complement strand
GCCCACTTGATCATGCTGTATAAGCTTTTTGATGTGCTGCTGGATTCGGTTTGCCAGTATTTTATTGAGGATTTTTGCATCAATGTTCATCAAGGATATTGGTCTGAAATTCTCTTTTTTGGTTATGTCTCTGCCAGGCTTTGGTATCAGGATGATGCTGGCTTCATAAAATGTGTTAGGGAGGATTCCCTCTTTTTCTATCGATTGGAATAGTTTCAGAAGGAATGGTACCAGTTCCTCCGTGTACCTCTGGTAGAATTCGGCTGTGAATCCATCAGGTCCTGGACTCTTTTTGGTTGGTAAGCTATTGATTATTGCCACAATTTCAGAACCTGTTATTGGTCTATTCAGAGATTCAACTTCTTCATGGTTTAGTCTTGGGAGGGTGTATTTATCGAGGAATTTATCCATTTCTTCTAGATTTTCTAGTTTATTTGCATAGAGGTGTTTGTAGTATTCTCTGATGGCAGATTGTATTTCTGTGGGATTGGTGGTGATATCCCCTTTTTCATTTTTTATTGCACCTATTTGATTCTTCTCTCTTTTCTTCTTTATTAGTCTTGCTAGCGGTCTATCAATTTTGTTGATCTTTTCAAAAAACCAGCTCCTGGATTCGTTAATTTTTTGAAGGGTTTTTTGTGTCTCTATTTCCTTCAGTTCTGCTCTGATTTTAGTTATTTCTAGCCTTCTGCTAGCTTTTGAATGTGTTTGCTCTTGCTTTTCTAGTTCTTTTAATTGTGATGTTAGGGTGTCAATTTTGGATCTTTCCTGCTTTCTCTTGTGGGCATTTAGTGCTATAAATTTCCCTCTACACACTGCTTTAAATGTGTCCCAGAGATTCTACACACCTGTGAGTAGGCCTCAGTCTTTTTATTGGCCTCTGCCACTGTGCTATGACCTACACAAGTGCTTTTCATTTCCTACCCCCCAAATCTCCCTATACTTTTTGGTTGAAATTTCTTGTCAGAGAGCAGGAATCACCTATTCGAGGGTTTTAGGTGCCTGCCTGCCCAGCTGTGGTTGATGCTGCAACTGCAGGTTACAGATTCAGGACTGGGGCTGGTGTGGAGACAGGTCCAGCAGGATCGAAAGGTTTTTTTTCCCTCATTACCCATGTCCTCTATGGGCCTGCCTTCCTAGCTTTTGGACCATAAAGAGAGACCTTCATATATACAGCTTTTCCTATCCTTGTGCAATTCTCAAATGTAGGCTGCCTTTGAGTCCATGCTTGGAGATACAAGAGGGAGAAATAGCACAGGAATTTCTCCACCATATTGACCTTACTTCAACTTCTGGTTTCTTTGCCCAGTGCTCCTTTTCTGAACCATGCACCCTTCTGGACAAGGCGTCTTTACAGGAAATCATCAGTAGGACCTGACACAGCAGGGCGAAACCGAGCTGCATATAGATGTCACATATGCCGTTAGGGGTCCTGGACTGAACCAGTTAACACAAACCCCATTAACCATAGAGATGCAACTTAGACAGCCATGTGGCTTCCCTCTTAAATTTCAGTATTAACTTTTTCTTTGTACTTGGCCAGTTCAATCAATTGGGGCATCAATTCAGGCAGGACACAGCTCTGGACCGTTGTGACCTGACCTGAAAGCCATCCAGGGCTGAGGCCATGTCACAAAGGCAGGGCACACATGGGACTTACAACCCCGAGGGCACATGTGGTCTCCCTGCAAACACACACGGTACCATAATTTGGGCACCCCAAGATGGCCGAACTGAGTCAGGAAGCACAGAATATCAAGGCCTCACTGTGATATATCACCATGGCACCTCCTGCCAGCTACAAGGGTATCCAGTACAGGACACATAATCCAGTTCAGTCCCTGGTTTCACTTGCAGACAATTTGGCTTTTCCATGACTGGTAGGGAGGGCATCTGAAGATACTCTGTGGGGAACACAGTGGAGCTGGGGTCTCTCCCTCTGTCCCCTAGTCAGCGAGGTCAGATGTTGTCATGGGTGCAGCCATCAGTTTGGAGTCACAGGAATTGCAGCTGCTTGCAAAGGTAGCATGGGGAGGTTTCCTTCAGCAAGAGAAGAAAGCTTCCAGGAACAGTTCTGCAACACCAAGATCACAATGCCCTCCTCACACCTCCCCAGATGTTGTGTTTTTCCTCCATCCTTACTAAATCAGCATGGCCCACTCAATAATAAAACTTTACATTGCTTCAATCATCCCCTACCTTTCCCGAGGCCTTCTCACCTGGCAGGGCTGTGTGTCATGGGGACAAAACCATTTTCACAGTAAAACACTGTCATAAAACAATATGTGAATAGAAAGACCCATCATGTTTAGGAAGCAGCCAGGAAAAAATCCTGTGTTTCCAAAAGATTCCAAAATGAGTTTGCATACCCCTTTTCATCCTGCTCATTTATGCAGTAAACAGTGTAGAACACTAATGATAAAAAGAAAAAAAAAAATCCATCCCTTCCTGGGCTCAGCTGCATTTGATAATCCTACTGCCTGGCATGTGGACCAGGAGGAAGGAGAGGAAGCAGAGTTAGGCTGTCTGTCCACTATCAAAAACTGCAACTGATATGGGTCCTGGGACACAAGTGACTGGCAGTGGACATGCTAGAGAGAAGATCTGAGACTGATCTGTCACGAGTGGTTGGAGAAATCACAGTTGGTGGAGGGTGCCATCCCACAGCATGCAGCTTTCAGCAGACATCGCACCAGTTAGAAGTGCAACCTGTCTGCATCAGAAATACAGTGCCCATGAGCAGCTTCACTCCAGTTGGCCCCACTGGAGAACAAGCCCTTCATCATGGGCATCTGCAACAGATGTGGGAGGTATGTGCTGCATCTGTGCTGTGTGATGATGGTTTCGAACCCCACTAACAGGTGTTTAAAACCTGCCAGGGTTCCAGAGTCAAAGATGCCTTTGTTGCATTGAGCTATGCCTGCTTTCTGCTTGGCACAGCTTGTGGTGAGTCAGAAACAGCCCAGAGCAGATATTTTGGTTTTAGTTTAGAGTCAAGGCCAGCCTGTTGAGATTTGTGAATTTGCAATTCCAAAACAGTCGGGGGTGGGAGGAAGGGCTTCTGTAGCAGCAGGACAGCCAGCATGCTGCAAGGCCAGACAACAGTGAGGCAAGGAGATGCCTGCCTGGTATGCTTTCCTATGGCCTTTAGGCCTTGCCAGTCTTACAGTCCAAACATGCACCTCAAATCATGCACCTTAGCTCCGACAGTCATCAGCTTATACGTGGCTGACATCCCAGTTCAGAAAAGCTCATTTCACACTGTTTGGGACTGGGGGTTGATCAAGGAAAATGATAGGATCACCAGAGGCTGTACCATACAAGCAGATTTATTGGGTGGTGCTTGGACAGGGAATGCAGGGAGGGGACAGACTGTCCAGAGTCTATGTTTCCAGGGTCACCATCAGAACAGAAGGAAGGCAGGAGAACTGATGGTGCAGATGGGAATTGGAGAAGGACCTTATGAGTATAGGTGATGTTGCTCAGCAGCCAGGCCAAGTGGCTTGGGAGTCTCGTAACCATAAGGTTCTATCTTATCTATGGTTAGCAGATGTTAGGTGAGGACTAGCAGGGTATGCGAGCGAGGAAGGCTCTGAATGCCTAAAAACGTGCTTAGCTGTGCCACGTTTCAAACAATCAAATGTACGAAAAATTCAGTTTTGTGCTGATGGGCTTCTGAGCCAACAGGTCTCAGTCTTGTGAAGAAATCTTGTGCAGAAAAATTCAATAACTGAAATGGAATTCATGATAAAATGAAATGAAATTCTACCAAAATCAGAAACTAGCGGAACTCACCTTAGACAAAATGGATAACTTGAAGAGTACTTCAGCTACTAAAAATAACTGATTTCATAGTAAAACTCTTTCTGAGAAAGAAATCTGTAGACCCAGATAGGTTCACTGGAGATTTCGTACAACCATTTAAAGAAGTAACACGAATTTTCACAGTCTCTCAGAGAAAATAGAAGAGAAGGGGATGTTTCCCAAATCATTTTACCAGGTTAACATTACCATGGTATTAGCAGCTAACAGTATAAACAAACAAGGAAACACAAACCAATAAAAATTCTAGAGGTCAATATGCTTCATAAACATAGATACAAAATCTCCAAAAAATTACCAAATAGAATCCAGCAATATCTTAAAAGTGGGATTTATCTGGAGAATGCAAGGCTGGTTTAATATTTGATAGCTGATCAATGCCATCCAGTATATCCAGAAATGTAGGATGACCTCAACTGAAGGAGACAAAAGCACTTGAGAATGTGCAACAGAATCACAGTGAAAAGTCTCAGGAAACTAGAAATAGAAAGGAACTTAACCTGACAGAGTACACGTACAGAAAACCGAGAGCAAATATCAAACTGGATAGTGAAAGACTGAATGCCTTCCCCTAAGGAGAGAAACAAGAAAAGGATGTCCCCTCTCACCACTCCTATTCAGAAAGGTAGTGGGATTCCTACCAGTGAAATCAATGAAAAAATATAAATAAGAGACATCTTGAATGGGACAGAATATATAATGCTGTTTCTAACCTCAGAAGACACAACTGCCTATGCAGAAAATACCAAGGAAACTGCGCAAAAACTCCTCAAATAAGTGAGTGCAGGCAGGTCGCAAGGTAGAAACTCAACACACAGTAATCGTATTTCATATAATGGCAATAAAAATGGGAAGTTGCTGTTGCATTTCCTTAGGCTCTCTGATTGTACCTTTCACTCTGTCCAGTCCCCTGATGAGCCCAACAAAGGCATTCGTCATTTCCCTTATGCTCTATATATTTTTTTAATTTCTAGCATTTCCTTTTCATTCATTCATTCTTTTTTTAGTTTTTAGCATTTCCTTTTCATTCATTACTTTTTTTTTTTTTTTTTGAGAAGGCTGGAGTGCAGTGGCACGATCTTGGTTCACTGCAACATCTGCCTCCCAGGCTGAAGTGATCCTTGTGCCTCAGC
>NW_026657343.1:0-4956 GCF_009828535.3 Hylobates moloch | reverse complement strand
GGATTTCTAAGAGGCCTATTATGGGAATAGTAGTATCTTCAAATAAAAACTACACAGATGCATTCTGTGATGCTTATTTCTGATCTGTGCATTCAACTAACAGGGTTGAACCTTACTTTTCATTGAGGAGTTTTGAAACACTCTTTCTGTAGAAACTGCGTGTGGTCATTCGGAGCGCTAAGAGGCCTATAGTGGAAAAAGGAGTATCTTCAAATAAAAACTACACAGAAGCATTCTGTGAAACTTCTTTCTGTTCTGTGCATTCAACTAACAGAGTTGAACCTTACTATGGATTGAGCAGTTCCGAAACACTCTTTCGGTAGAAACTGCAAGTGGACATTCCGAGCGCAAGGCGCATTTAGTGGAAAAAGGAATACATACAAATTAAAACTGCCCAGAAGCATTAAGTGAATCTTCTTTCTGTTCTGTGCATTCAACTAAGAGAGTTGAACCTTTCCTTTGATTGAGCAGTTCTAAAACACTCTTTCTGTAGAAACTGCAAGTGGACATTCGGAGCTCTAAAGGGCCTATAGTGGGAATAGTAATATCTTCAAATAAAAAATACAGAGAACCATTCTGTAATGCTTCTTTCTGATCTGTGCATTCAACTAACAGTGTTGAACCTTACTTTTGATTGAGGAGGTATGAAACACTTTTTTTGTAGAAACTGCGTGTGGAAATTCGGAGCGCTATGGGGCCTGTAGTGGAAAAAGGAATATCTTCAAATAAAAACTACACAGAAGAATTCTGTGAAACTTTTTTCTGTTCTGTGCATTCAACTAACGGAGTTGAACTTTTCTCTTGATGGAGCAGTTCTGAACCACTCTTTCTGTAGAAACTGCCAGTGCACATTCGGAAATCTAAGGGGCCTATAGTGGAAAACGGAATATCTTCAAATAAAAACTACAGAGAAGCATTCTGTGAAACTTCTTTCTCTTCGGTGCATTCAAGAAACAGAGCTGAAACTTACTTTTGATTGAGCAGTTCGGAAACACTCTTTCTGTAGGAACTGCAATTGGACTTTCGGAATGCTAAGAGGCCAATGGTGGAAAAAGACATATCTTAAAATAAAAACTACACAGAAGCATTCTGTGATTCTTCTCTCTGTTCTGTACATTCAACAAACAAAGTTGAACCTTACTTTTCATTCAGCAGTTCTGAAACTCTCTTTCTGTAGAAACTGCAAGTGGACATTCGCAGCGCTAAGGGGCCTATAGTGGAAAAAGGAATATCTTCAAATAAAAACTACACAGAAGCATTCTGTGAAACTTTTTTCTGTTCTGTGCATTCAACTAACAGATTTGAACCTTACTTTTGATTGAGCTGTTCTGAAACACTCTTTCTGTTGAAACCGCAAGTAGATATTCGGAGATCTAAAGGGCCTATAGCGGAAAACGGAATATCTTCAAATAAAAACTACACAGAGGCATACTGTGAAACTACTTTCTGTTCTGTGCATTCAACTAACAAAGTAGAACCTTACTTTTGATTGAGCAGTTCTGAAACTCTCTTTCTGTAGAAACTGCAAGTGGACATTCGGAGCGCTAAGGGGCCTATAGTGGAAAAAGGAATATCTTCAAATAAAAAATACAGAGAAGCATTCTGTGAAACTTCTTTCTGTTCTGTGGATTCAACTAACAGAGTAGAACTTTACTATTGATAGAGCAGTTCTGAAACACTCTTTCTTTAGAAACTGCAAGTGGACATTCGGAGCTCTAAGGGGCCTAAGGTGGGAATAGAAATATCTTCAAATAAAAACTACACAGAAGCATTCTGTGATGCTTCTTTCTGATCTGTGCATTCAACTAACAGGGTTGAACCTTGCTTTTGATTGAGGAGTTGTGAAACACTTTTTTTGTAGAAACTGCGTGAGGAAATTCGGAGCGCTAATGGGCCTATAGTGGAAAAAGGAATATCTTCAAATAAAAAATACACAGAAGCATTCTGTGAAACTTCTTTCTGTTCTGTACATTCATCTAACAGAGCTGAAACTTACTTTTGATTGAGCAGTTCTGAAACACTCTTTCTGTAGAAACTGCAATTGGATATTCCGAGACCTAAGGGGCTTATAGTGGAAAACAGAATATCTTCAAATGAAAACTACACAGAAGCATATTGTGAAACTTCTTTCTGTTCTGTGCATTCAACTAACATAGGTGAACCTTACTTTTGATTGAGCGGTTCTGAAAGTCTCTTTCTGTAGGAACTGCAATTGGCCAGTCCGAGCGCTAAGTGGCCTATGGTGGAAATAGCACTACCTTCAAATAAAAACAACACAGAAGCATTCTGTGAAACTTCTTTCTGTTCTGTGCATACAACTAACAGAGATGAACCTTACTTTTGATTAAGCAGTTCTGAAACACTCTTTCTGTAGAAACTGCAAGTGGACATTCGGAGCGCTAAGAGGCCTATAGGGGAAAAAGGAATATCTTCAGATTAAAAAGACACAGAAGCATTCTGTGAAACTTCTTTCTGATCTGTCCATTCAACTAACACTGTAGAAACTTACTTTGATTGAGGAGTTGTGAAACACTCTTTATGTAGAAACTGCAAGTGAACACAGGAGTGCTAAGAAGCCTATAGTGTAAAAAGGAATATCTTCAAATAAAAACTACACAGAAGAATCCTGTGAAACTTCTTTCTCTTTTGTGCATTCAACTACCAGACTTGAACCTTACTTTTGATGGAGCACTTCTGAAACACTCTTTCTGTAGAAACTTCAAGTGGACATTCTAAGTGCTAAAGAGGCCTAAGGTGGAAATAGGAATATCTTCATATAAAAACTACAGAGAAGAATTCTGTGAAACTTCTTTCTTTTCTGGGCATTCAAATGACACTGTTGAAACTTAATTTGCTTGAGGAGTTTTGCATCACTCTTTCTGTAGAAACTGCAAGTGAACATTCTGAGTTCTAAGGGGCCTATGGTGGAAAAAGCATATCTTCAAATAAAAACTACACAGAAGCAGTCTGTGAAACTTCTTTCTGTACTGTGCATTCAACTAATGGAGTTGAACCTTACTTTTGATTGAGCAGTTCTGAAACACTCTTTCGGTAGAATCTGCAAGGGGACATTCAGAGCGCTATGGGGCCTGTAGTGGAAAAAGGAATATCTTCAAATAAAAAATACAGAGAAGCATTCTGTGAAACTTCTTTCTGTTCTGTGCATTCAAGTAACAGAGCTGAAACTTTCTTTTGATTGAGAAGTTCTGAAACACTCTTTCTGTAGAAACTGCAATTGGACTTTCGGAGTGCTAAGAGACCTATGGTGGAAAAAGAGATATCTTAAAATAAAAACTACACAGAAGCATTCTGTGAATCTCCTCTCTGTTCTGTGTATTCAACTAACAGAGTTTAACCTTACTTTTTATTGAGCAGTTCCGAAACACTCTTTCTGTACAAATTGCATGTGGACATTAGGAGAGCTAAGGGTCCTAAAGTGGAAAAAGGAATATCTTCAAATAAAAACTACACAGAAACATTCTGTGAAACTTCTTTCTGTTCTGTGGATTCAACTAACAGAGTGGAAGTTTACTACTGATTGAGCAGTTCTGAAACACTCTTTCTGTAGAAACGGCAAGTGGACATTCACAGCGCTAAGGGGCCTATAGTGGAAAAAGGAATATCTCCAAATAAAAAGTACAGAGAAGCATTCTGTGAAACTTTTTTCTGATCTGTGCATTCAACTAACAGAGTTGAACCTTACTTTTGATTGAGTAGTTCTGAAACACTCTTTCTGAAGAAACTGCAATTGGACATTGGGATTTCTAAGAGGCCTATTATGGGAATAGTAGTATCTTCAAATAAAAACTACACAGATGCATTCTGTGATGCTTATTTCTGATCTGTGCATTCAACTAACAGGGTTGAACCTTACTTTTCATTGAGGATTTTTGAAACACTCTTTCTGTAGAAACTGCGTGTGGTCATTCAGAGCGCTAAGAGGCCTATAGTGGAAAAAGGAGTATCTTCAAATGAAAACTACACAGAAGCATTCTGTGAAACTTCTTTCTGTTCTGTGCATTCAACTAACAGAGTTGAACCTTACTATGGATTGAGCAGTTCCGAAACACTCTTTCGGTAGAAACTGCAAGTGGACATTCGGAGCGCAAAGGGGCATTTAGTGGAAAAAGGAATACATACAAATTAAAACCGCCCAGAAGCATTATGTGAATCTTCTTTCTGTTCTGTGCGTTCAACTAACAGAGTTGAAACTTTCTTTTGATTGAGCAGTTCTAAAACACTCTTTCTGTAGAAACTGCAAGTGGACATTCAGAGCTCTAAGGGGCCTATAGTGGAAAAAGAAATATCTTCAAATAAAAAATACAGAGATCCATTCTGTGATGCTTCTTTCTGATCTGTGCATTCAACTAACAGTGTTGAACCTTACTTTTGATTGAGGAGGTATGAAACACTTTTTTTGTAGAAACTGCGTGTGGAAATTCGGAGCGCTATGGGGCCTGTAGTGGAAAAAGGAATATCTTCAAATAAAAACTACACAGAAGAATTCTGTGAAACTTTTTTCTGTTCTGTGCATTCAACTAACGGAGTTGAACTTTTCTCTTGATGGAGCAGTTCTGAACCACTCTTTCTGTAGAAACTGCCAGTGCACATTCGGAAATCTAAGGGGCCTATAGTGGAAAACGGAATATCTTCAAATAAAAACTACAGAGAAGCATTCTGTGAAACTTCTTTCTCTTCGGTGCATTCAAGAAACAGAGCTGAAACTTACTTTTGATTGAGCAGTTCGGAAACACTCTTTCTGTAGGAACTGCAATTGGACTTTCGGAATGCTAAGAGGCCAATGGTGGAAAAAGACATATCTTAAAATAAAAACTACACAGAAGCATTCTGTGATTCTTCTCTCTGTTCTGTACATTCAACAAACAAAGTTGAACCTTACTTTTCATTCAGCAGTTCTGAAACTCTCTTTCTGTAGAAACTGCAAGTGGACATTCG
>NW_026657342.1:0-4956 GCF_009828535.3 Hylobates moloch | reverse complement strand
TACCCCGCCTCGGCCTCCCAAAGTGCTGGGATCACAGCTGTGAGCCACCACACCCAGCCTCTTGTTTTTTGACTTCTTAATAATAGCCATTGTGACTGGTGTGGAATGATAGCTCATTGTGGTTTTGATTTGCATTTCCGGGAGGGACCCTCTTGACTGAGGGTGTGGGGGCCTGCTTCAGGAAAATATTTCCACGTTTTTGTGACCTGGTTCAGGGAAGACAGACAAAGACAGCTTTCTATTTCTGCAATTTTCTCAAATTCCTTCAGCTTTATTTTAAACTGCCAAGGTTCCATAATTTGGGAAGTGTATTCAGAGCCACATCACTCTGGATAAAGAGCCTTTGCCTGTTCTCATTCAAGCGGTTTTCTTTCTTTCTCTCTCTCTCTCTTTTTTTTATTTTGAGACAGGGTCTCGCTCTATCACCCAGGCTGGAGTGCAGTGGCATGATCTCGGCTCACTGCAGCCTCAACTTCCTGGGATCAAGTATCCTCCCACTTCAGCCTCCCAAGTAGCCGGGACTATGGAAATACACCACCACGCTAAGCTAATTTAATTTTTTTTTTTTTAATTTTGTAGAGATGGGATCTTGCTATGTTGCCAAGATTGGTTTTCAAATTTTTTCTTTTTTTTTTTGAGATAGAGACTTGCTCTGTCTCCCAGGCTGGAGTGCAGTGGCACGATCTCAGCTCACTGCAGCCTCCACCTCCCAGGTTCAACTGATTCTCCTGCCTCAGTCTCTTGAGTAGCTGGGATTATAGGCACCTGCCACCATGTCCACCTAATTTTTTTGTATCTTTAGTAGAGACAGGGTTTCACCATGTTGGCCAGGCTGGTCTCGAATTCCTGACCTCAGGTGATCCACCCACCTCAGCCTCCCAAAGTGCTGGGATTGCAGGCGTGAGCCACCACTCCCGGCCGGTTTTTGATGATTACTGCAGTAAACATCTCCATGTGGAGAAGGAGCAAACTGGGACTACAGACGTGCACCACCACACCTGCCTCACTTAAATTTTTTTAAAAAATTGTTTTAAGAGATGTGATCTTGCTATGTTGCCCAGATGGATCTCAACCTACTGGGCTCAAGTCAGTTTTTGACCTCAGCCTCCCAAGGTGTTGGGATTAGAGGCATGAGCCACCACCCCCAGTCTTCAGGTGATGTTTGAGTATTTCTGCAGTAGAATTCTCCTTTTTCAGAAACAGCAAGGGGGCTGAGAAAAGGAGGGAAGATTGACAAGGGAGGAACAGATACCTGAGGATTGGGACGTCCTGGGGCCACGTGGGTGAGAGAGGAAAGTCAGCAGGCTCCAGCCCTGAACTTCACCTCCCAGAGCTGGGTGGGAGGAGAGAAAACAGGGCTGGCCAGGCATGGTGGCTCATGCCTGTAATCCCAGCACTTTGGGAGGCCAAGGTGGGTGGATCACCTGAGGTCAGGAGTTCGAGACCAGCCTGACCAACATGGCGAAACCCCATCTCTACTAAAAATACAAAAATTAGCTGGGCATGGTGGTCGGTGCCTGTAATCCCAGCTACTCAGGAGGCTGAGGCAGGAGAATCACTTGAACCCAGGTGGCGGAGCTTGCAGTGAGCCAAGATCATGCTATTGCACTCTAGCCTGGGTGACAGAGCCAGACTCCGCCTCAAAAAAAAGGAAAAGAAAACAGGAAAAGAGGAAATTCTGAATCCAGTGACCATTCCTTGCAGAGCCGCGAACAGTGGTACCAGCCTCTAGTCTCAATGTGAGGTTTGACTCCAGGACGATGAATCTAAGCTGTGACTGCCAAGAAAATACAACCTTCAGCAGGTGTTTCTTAATTGACAAGAACAGAGTCGTGGAACCCAGGGTGAGACGAATTTCCCATGCTCAACCCCTGTCCTTTACACAGCCCTTTCTGAGTTAAAAGCAACAGGGATGGCCAGGCACGGTGGCTCACGCCTGTAATCCCAGCACTTTGGGAGGTGGAGGCGGGTGGATCACCTGAGGTCAGGAGTTCGAGACCAGCCTGACCAACATGGTGAATCCCCGTCTCTACTACAAATACAAAATTAGCAAGGCGTGCTGGTGCATGCCTATAATCCCAGCTACTCGGGAGGCTGAGGCAGGAGAATTACTCAAACTTGGCAGGTGGAGGTTGCGGTGAGCCGAGATGGCGCCATTGCACTCCAGCCTGGGCAACAAGAGCAAAACTCTGTCTCAAAAAATAATAATAATAAATCAAATTAAATAAAAGTGAGAGGGCCACGGACACAACACAAGTGTGGTATTTGGAGAGATGTTGGAGCCACAATCTCAGGGGGACTGGGAAAGTGCTGTTGGCTCATGTCTGCAATGTGTACCAGAGCCTGATTCCCTGAGGCAGAGCATATTTTACTGTATTTTAGCCCAAGAGCATATTTTACCCCAAGATAACAGAAATCCTGGCAAATGCAGCTGGATGTGAGCCTGGGTCTGTGGTGGAAGAAGGGTGGAGAAAACTAAAGTGTCAGTGACTTTGTCAGTGTGTCACCGTCCTGGTCCCCCAAGGGATTAAGGTCAGGGTTTTTGGAACACAGGAGACAGAGACAGAAGAGCGGGGAGAGGGGAGGGAAGGAGGGAGAAACACAGAGAAAGAGAGAACAGAAGAGGAGGGAGAGGAAGAGAGAAATATAGATGATTGATAGATAGGTGATAGATGATTTATTGATTGATAGGTGATAATAGATAATTGGGAGATTGATAATCAATTCTATAGATAGATGTTACATGGATGGATGGGTGGTCTTGCTATGTTACCCCAGATGACATACATTTTTTTTTTTTTTTTTGAGATGGAGTTTCGCTCTTGTTCCCCAGGCTGGAATGCACTGGTGTGATCTTGGCTCACTGCAACCTTCACCTCCCAGGTTCAAGCGAGTCTCCTGCCTCAGCCTCCCGAGTAACTGGGATTACAGGTGCCTGCCACCATGCATGGCTAATTTTTGTATTTTTAGTAGAGACGGGGTTTCACCATTTTGGCCAGGCTGGTCTCCAACTCCTGACCTCATGATCTGCCCCCACTTGGCCTCCCAAAGTGCTGGCATTACAGGTGTGAGCCACCGTGTCCAACCTTTATTTATTGGGATGGAGTTTAGCTCTGTCACCCAGGCTGGAGTACACTGGCACGATCTCAGCTCACTGCAACCTCTGCCTCCCGGGTTCAAGAGATTCTCCTGCCTCAGCCTCCTGAGTAGCTGGCATTAAAGGCACCCACCACCACACCTGGCTAATTTTTGTATTTTTAGTAGAGACAGGGTTTCACCATGTTGGCCGGGCTGGTCTCAAACTACAGACCTCAAGTGATCCACCCACCTCGGCCTCCCAAAGTGCTGGGATTACAGGTGTGAGCCACTGCACCTGGTCTCTAGTCTGATACTTTCAGCACTGCTAGAGTATAAGATTGAGTTTTCACCTGCAAGCTGGTATTTGGTGTATCCACTCAGAGTCCTCAGAGGAAGCGTAGGGGGATGATTTCACAAAGGGAGGCAGGAGTGTGTCACCAAATCCAGGTAAAAACCAATACCATGGCCGGGCGTGGTGGCTCATGCCTGTAATCCCAGCACTTTGGGAGGGTGAGGCGGGTGGCTCACCTAAGGTCAGGAGTTTGAGACCAGCCTGGCCAACATGGTGAAATCCTGTCTCTACTACAAATACACAAATTAGCTGGGTGTGGTGGCAGGTGTCTGTAATCCGAGCTACTCGGGAGGCTGAGGCAGGAGAATCACTTGAACCTGGGAGGCGGAGGTTGCAGTGAGCCGAGATTGCGCCACTGCACTCCAGCCTGAAGAGTGTAGGAGACAGAAGATTGTTTCCTAATCGGCTCTGTCTGGTTGCAACTCTTCAGCTCAGTAACAATGAATGTTCGTGCACATTTCGTGAAATTGTATACATGGAGGAGTCACATTTGAGGTTCACGTGAATACCAGTCAAAGAGGATTTCAGCAAAAACTGCTTTATCCAAACTCAGGTAAGCAAGACACCTCAGGGATCCATTTACAGCACTACCCCCCACCATCCCACTACCATCAAAGTACACCCCATTGAACTTCAGAGTGAAAATTATTTTGTTCCTGCCTCTTCCCAGGAAGGGAGGGTACTGCTGCTCAGAATTTCTCCTGTTTCATCTACAATGTGGATTTCATGAACTGTACCTGGGCGTGGGGTCCAATGGCCCCCCGTGACGTCCAGTATTTTTTGTACATACAAAACTCAAAGTACTTACTTTGTGAAGAATTATGAGGAATGGAGGGATGGGAGAAAAATCATGCTGATTTTATTTTATTTTATTTTATTTCCAAGACATATTCTTGCTCTCTTGCCCAGGCTGGAGTGCAATGGCACCATCTCAGCTCACTGCAACCTCAACCTCCTGGGTTCAAGCAATTTTCCTGCCTCAGCTTCCCAGGTAGCTGGGACTACAGGCACCCACCACCACATCCAGCTAAATTTTGTATTTTTAGTAGAGACAGGGTTTTGTCATGTTGCCCAGGTTTGTCTCGAACTCCTGACCTGAAGTGATCTGCCTGCCTTGGCCTCCCAAGGTGCTGGAATTACAGGCGTGAGTCACCACACCAGGCTCCACATATTTATTTAGAGATGGAGTCTTGCTCTGTCGCCCAGGCTGGAGTGTAGTGACGCAATCTCAGCTCCCTGCAACCTGCTCCTCCCTCCCAGGTTCAAGCGATTCTCCTGCCTCAGCCTCCTGAGTAGCCGGAACTACAGGTGCATTCCACCATACCCATATAATTTTTCTATTTTTAGTAGAGACAGGGTTTCACCATGCTGGCCAGGCTGGTCTCCAATTCCTGACCTCAAGTGATCCACCCGTCTTGGCCCCCCAAAGTGTTGGGATTACAGGTGTGAGCCACCGCACCTGGCCTGTTGTTTTTTTTGTTTTGTTTTGTGTTGTTTAGTTTTCTGTTTTTGTGTTTTTCTTTTGT
>NW_026657341.1:0-4957 GCF_009828535.3 Hylobates moloch | reverse complement strand
TTCAACAAGAGCAGTAAAACTTGTACATATGCCTAGTAAAAAGTTGACAGAAATTCAAGAAAACATTGAGAATGATTATTTCTAGGTTGGGAGATTATGGATTACCTTTACTTTCTTCTTTCTGCTGTCTTGTATTCTCTGAATTATGTGCATATATTTTTCTTATATATGCATATGCATATACACATATATTTTAAAAATTATTGAAGAGTCACAAAGACCATCATTTTCTAAAAATATTTATTCATGAGAAGTTGGTTTATAGAAAGGGCATTAGCTCTAGTGTAAATGTTCCATTTGTAATCTTCACAAGAATGAAGTATCTTAGAATTAATACAAATCGACTTTATTCTCTACTTCTAAGAATCCTTAAACATATCTGTCTCAAAGGTCTTTTAAACTTCCAGCATGGTCTTAACTTTGTTAAATTATCAGTTCTTTCGGGCAAGTTATTTATCATCTTACAATTTGTGCAAATTTGTATTTGAGTTTTAATCCCAAAACTCTATACTAGATGTGCGACCAGACCAAGTTACAAACCTTTCTAAGTCTCAGTGTTTATAATATCTAAAATCAAAATAATATGAAAATCTACCTCCTAGTGTTGATGTTGAGGTTGAAGTTTAGGTGAGAAAATGCATGAAGAATGTGACAAATGGCAAAAACTTATCACAAGTTATTATCCATTGTTGTTTTATATTCCTTATTATACCAGGAACGTGGGCACACAAGAGTAATTTTTTGAAGATGCTAACGTAGTATTGAAGTCTAAATGACAGGCATACTCAGAATGTTGTGAGTGAGCTTAAAGTTGAAGAAAACACAAGAGAAAACCAAAAAAGATGAACTTTCCTTTGACTTCACTTGACCCAAATGCATGGGGGTGGGATGAGAGTGGCTGAGAACAGACAGATTTCCACTAAGTCATTTCAAATGCTCCTTGGACTCTCACATGGAAGCATGTGGGTTGTCTAAATGTTAATACAATGTCTCTTCTTTCCTATTGCAGTATCCGTACCATTCTGATGTTTTGAGGCAGTACAGATATTTTCCCCTGTGGCAGTCTTCAGCCTCCTCTACCCTACATGATCTGGAGCAACAGCTGGGAAATATCATTAATTCTGCTCGTCAGAGATTTTATCAGTAAATTACATGTGGGGGCTTTCCAAAGAAATGGAAATTGATGTAAAATTATTTTTCAAGCAAATGTTTAAAATCCAAATGAGAACTAAATAAAGTGTTGAACATCAGCTGGGGAATTGAAGCCAATAAACCTTCCTTCCTAACCATTCTACTTGTGTCATCTTTGCCATTGAGAAAAGCTATTTCCTATGACTTCTTGCATTTTTGGTATCTTCATAATCTTTAGTCATGGAATCCTAGTGGAGGGGACCCTTCACTTGCCCTGAATATACACATGCTGGGCTATTGTGCTTGTAGTCTCCTGCCTCTATCTCAATTGTCACTGTCGGCATTTTCCCTTTTTTTTTTTAATAAAATGTACCAAATCCCTAGGGTAAAAGCTACAGGAGGGTAAACGATATACTCATATTTACAAGTGGTGAAGGTCCAAGAGTTGTAAATCCAGGAAATTTCTTAGGAACTCAAATAAAATGTCACATGTTTTCTTACAGTGAAGGGGAGTGTTTTTCTGACTTTCATACTATTTCTTTATGGTCAATATACAATTGATTTTTTAAAATAATAGCTGGTTTCATGCTTCATATGACTAAGGTACAATTACTAATTGCAAAAACTGAACTATTCCTGGAATTATGTTCAAAAAATCTGTAATTTTTGCTCATGAAAGTGCTTCATTGACTAAACAGTATTAGTTTATGGCTATAAATGATTATTTAGATGATAACTGAAAATGAGTATAAAGTGATTTAAAGTAATATGGTGGCTTTAAGTGTAGAGATGGGGTGGCAAAAGCTGTGAACACAGAATGTAAAATTGGTAACTAAGAAATGGCACAAACACCTTAAGCAATACATTTTCCTAGTAGATATACATATAGACATACATATATACACATATACAAATGTATATTTTGAAAAATTGTTTTCAATCTAGAACTTTCCTATTAACTACCATGTCTTAAATCAAGTATACAATCCTAGAATTAGTTTAATATTTTGAATATGTAAAGACCTGTGGTGCCTATTTGTTAATGCTTTCCCACTCTCAGGGAAAAGATTTGCATTTTGAGCTTTATCTCTAAATGTGACATGCAAAGGTTATTCCTGGTAAAGGAGTTACAGCTGTCTCCAAAAAGGCTGCTTGTTGCAATATCTACATTCTGTTTCATATTATGAAAAACCTTAGATATAAACTAAAATAGCCAAGATCACGCCACCACACTCCAGCCTGGGCAACAGAACGAAACTCCATCTCAGAAAAAGAGAGAGAGAGAGAGAGAGAGACAAGGGATAGGGAGGAGGCTAATTCCAAAATGTTGGCCTGACCACTTGGTGTGGATGGTTGGTCTCTTCACAAACTTGCAATCTCAAGACATTATCAGGTATTTGTTGTGAAGATGGTTGTCTTATTCTGTTTTGTGCTGCTATAACAGAATTCCTGAGACTGAGACTGGGTGATTTACAATGAAGAAATTTATTAGCTCACAGTTCTGGATGCTGGGAAATTCAATATGGAGGTGCCAACATATGTTGAGAGGCTTCTTGCTACATCGTCACATTGTAGAAGGTAAGAGAGAGAGCAAAAAGAGGCTGAATTCATCTTTTTGCAATGTAATTAACCCCACCCATAATGGTAGAGCCTCCTGGCCTACTTCTTTCTTAAGTGGTTCCACCTCTTAATACTATTACAATGGCAACCAAATTTCAACATGAGTTTTGAAGGAGAAAGACATTCAAGCCATAGCAATAGTTAAGTAGGAAAATGGACTTGAGTTTGAAGTTCCTCTAGGATTTTCAAATGCAGTTGTTTATAAAGTCTGGAGCTAAAAATGGGAGGTACAGTTGTTGTAGGACCAATGCTTAGTCATCTTTGTGGAACAAAGATATGTGATGCCAATCAATAATGGAGTTCTTACAGTCTCTTTGTCAAATTTTCATAACTGCCATAACTGTTGGTTAAATTTTCTACTTAAAACTTCTTAATGTTCATATCCGGAGTAGAAATAAACATAATTTTAGGCAATATCTTGTATATAGGACTTCATAAATTATATTATACCATGTTTAAATGATACATCATAATCTTTCATAAATTATGCTAGATCTTGTTTCTATTCTATAATCGTTTCAATTTGAAACTGAATTGTTCATTTTTAAATAATTTCAGCATGTAGCATCATATTTTCAGTTTCTTCCATGCCTTCCTACAAGTCAAAATCTTATCCCAAGTGACATTCCCATCTCTACTCACCCATCTTCTTCAAATCATGGAAAAGGTTCCCCAAATTCTCTCTCCTTTCTGAAGCATCTCTTCAAAGATATCCCTTTCTAAACATCTTCCTTGAGTACACATAAAAGTTTACTCCAAATTTGTGAAATGTACTTGAAAAAATAAACACGGTTGAAGGGGGTTAATTATATAAAACATTTCTTCACATGTATGTTAGTTTTCTATTTCTGAGTAAAAAACTACCACACAATTATTGGCTTAAATGAACACCATTTATTCTCTCATGGTTTCTGCAGGTCAAAAATCTGGAAACAGCTGAACTAGTTGCTCCAACTGGAGTGTCAACAGTATGAGCTGGCCTGTGTTCCTTTCTGGAGCTTGGGCCCCTCTTTCTGGCTCACATTGCTGTTGCCAGAATTCAGTTCCCAGTGGCTGTGGGACTGAGTCTTCTGGTTTCTTGCTGACTGTCGACCAGGGAACAATCTCAGCATGGCTCCCTCAGCACACCCTCTCATGTTCCCAACATCTTGACCCACAAACCCCTCAAGTCTAGTACAACAGAGTCTCATATATGTCAGATAATCACAAATGTGACTATTCCATCAGCACTTGCTCTGTAACACAACCTAATCCAGGGAGTGGCTTTCCCATCATATTCAAAGGTTTCATACTCATTTAAGCATAAGGGATCATATAAGGCATGTATACCAGGGAGCTGGAATATTGGGAGTCAGCTTAGAATTTTGTCTACCATCATGTTTCAATAAGTTTGGGCTGCTATACTAAACAGACTGGGTGGCTTAAACAACAAAATTTATTTCCCACCATTATGGAGGCTGGAGAGTACAAGACCAAAGGGCCAACAGAACTGGTGCCTGGTGAAGACCAACTTCCTGGCCTGTAGAAAGACGCCTTCCCTCTGTATCCTCACATGACTGACCGAATGATCACCTTGTGTCTCTTCTTATAAGGGCACTAACCCCACTCATGAGGGTGGAATCACCTCCCAAAAGCCCCACCTCCAGATACCATCACATTGGGAATTAGAGTTCAATATGTGAATTTTGGTGGAATACGAACACAACATGACAATAGAATTCATGAGGAAGCTCTCAATGTCAAATTCCTATAAATTATTAAAGAATGTAATTGACATTCTTTAAAGAGTCATTAAAGAAATTTGCTTGTCCTGCCTCTATTCAAGACTTTAACAAATATTAGGTAAAGAAATTTTTACGGGGGTGGAGCCAAGATGGCCGAATAGGAACAGCTCCGGTCTCCAGCTCCCAGCCCCAGCGACACAGAAGACTGGTGATTTCTGCATTTCTGCTTGAGGTACCGGTTTCATCTCACTAGGGAGTGCCTAACAGTGGGTGCAGGACAGACGGTGAAGCGCACTGTGCGCGAGCCGAAGCAGGGCGAGGCATTGCCTCACTCGGGAAGTGCAAGGGGTCAGGGAGTTCCCTTTCCTAGTCAAAGAAAGGGGAAACAGACGGCACCTGGAATATCGGGTCAGTCCCATCCTAATACTGCGCTTCTCCAACGGGCCTGGAAAACGGCACACTAGGAGATTGTGTCCCGCACC
>NW_026657340.1:3971-4957 GCF_009828535.3 Hylobates moloch | reverse complement strand
TATGATCTTGGACTGGGGAAAGTTTCCTGAAGATGCTAAATGCATAAATTTTAAAGGAGAATATTGGAGTACCAAACTGCAAGAAAGTCAAAAGTTTCTGTATAAGAGAAGACATTGGAAACCACGCTAAAAGATAAGCCACAGACGCACAGATGTTTAAAAGGAATCAAACCCTAAATGGATTATTTCCTACTCCCACAAGAAGTCCTGCAAATCAATAAGGAAACAGAAGACTTAGAACAAAGTGATCAAGTAATATAAGAAGGTGATTCAGAGTAAAGGAGATTGAACAACTAAAAATATGAAAATTTGTTCAAACCCTAAAAATTAAGAAAGTATGCCTTTAAACAACATTTCATACCAATTAGAATGGTTAAAAGAATTACAAGATAGGATAGCACCAAGTGTTTTCAAGATGGTGGAAAATGAAATTTTTCACACTCTTTTGATAATTCTGTAAATCTGTTAAACTATTTTGGAAATACCTAGTAAAGTTGCAAATGTACCTCATTGTGATATTACAAACTAGTAGTTTCATACACACAAACAAAAAAAGCTGATAAATAACCCACAATACACAAAGTATCATTTGCAGTTAAAATAAAAACCACAATAACCTTAATGTCAGGGCATATGTACAACAGTGAAAAACAAATGAATAGATGTACATATGTGAACCTGGATACATCTCAAAAAAGCATACATGCCGGGCGCGGTGGCTCACGCTTGTAATCCCAGCACTTTGGGAGGCCGAGGCGGGTGGATCACGAGGTCAGGAGATCGAGACCACGGTGAAACCCCGTCTCTACTAAAAATACAAAAAATTAGCCAGGCGTGGTGGCGGGCGCCTGTAGTCCCAGCTACTTGGGAGGCTGAGGCAGGAGAATGGCGTGAACCCAGGAGGCAGATCTTGCAGTGAGCCAAGATTGCGCCACTGCACTCCAGCCTGGGTGACAGAGCGAGACTCCGTCTCAAAAAAAAAAAAA
>NW_026657340.1:0-3871 GCF_009828535.3 Hylobates moloch | reverse complement strand
ATATAGTTTGATATTATTTATGCATTTTTGTTAAAAAGAGAAAGCTATACTACAGATTGTTTTTAGAGATGTATGCATATTACATAAAAATGTGATTGGCTCAGGAGACTAAGGCAGGAGGAGAGAGGACCCCTTGAGCCCGGGAGTTCGAGTCCATCTTGGGCAACCTAACAAAACCCCACCAAAAACAAACAAACAAAAAAAGCCTGACTGATTTGGAAAGATAGATTCTCCACTACTTGACACTACTTGAGGACAGTGGGTATTTCTAGGGAGGATGAAAAAGTAAAATGTAAGTGTGGCTTCAACTGTATATGTTATATTTTATTCCTGGGGAAAATTGGAGCTTCGGTAAATACGGCAAAAATGTTAGTATTCGTTAAACATGAGCGTTGGATTTATGAATGTTCCCCATATTACTCAAAAAGATTTTTTTTAATTTAAGAAGCTCAGTTGATTGGGTTCAGCAAAATATGTCGATGGCAGATTTAATTCAAAATTGGAAAGAAATCTGTTCCTGTTTTATTCCAAGATTAGCCTTATTTTATCTTGCATTTTAATCTTTTCCCCTTACATTTTATTTCCATTAAACGACACTGCCTAAAATATAACAATTCCAAATAAAAGCAACCTCACGTATAATGTAATTTAATGTGCAATAATGTCAAAAGTCACATCCCATGGCAGAGATGGAAAAAGGCAGAATTTCAGAATTTCTTACAAAAACATATTGCCTGAGTTACAATATCTCAAACAATAAAGTGAATAAATTCAAACCTTGAAAGGTCAAGGAATAATAAAACCATCTCATTATGCATTTACTAAAATGAGCAAACTTATATACTTCATAAAACTTATGAATTGCTGCTGTTTGCAACTGTATGCTGTACAGTTTTCATTTCTCTTTTCTATTCTTCATGACATTTTCATGATATTTGGAAAGAAAAATACAAAAACATGAATTAGAAACCACTCATTTTCTCTCCAAAAAAAAGGAAGGAGGAAAGGGTGGGGGAACCAAAAAAAAGTAGGAAAATCCTGCTAGCACATGTTCGTTGCAAGGTCAAGTGAAATTTGTGATTTCCGGACTTATCTTAATTGAGCTCCATTTGATCTCCCAGTTTTTATATTTTAATAATTTGTGCATTAAGCAGTGTTCTAAATTAAAGTAAGAACTGCTCTTGTACGCAGGATTGTTTAACCAGATGGCTTTTTGATCTCACTCGGTTAAATCTTGGAGAAATATTTATAAGAGTGAGGGTTCCCACCCCCCATCCACCATGAGCTGCGGAGAAACTGCAGCTTATCAATATGGCTTGAAGGAGTTAGAAGACCTTTTCACAAGTCTCTTCTAATCAACCCAACCCTGCAGTCTGGCAGCATGGAGCACTCTTAATAACAGGTACTTGAAAGAAAAAGAAGTTCTTTTTAAATAAACAAACTGGCAATGGAACAAGAGGCAACTGCTAACCGTCCTTCCCCCTAATTTTCATCGCATGCCCATGGTCTGTAAATGCTTCCTCTTGGGTCGAGCATGGTTGGTCCCCAATGACATGGCCATGGATGGTGATAGAACTGGCACAGGTGTGTTTCATCCCCAAGGATGCCACCAGGGGAGGGCAGAGAGAATGGAACTGATTCTCAGAATATCATCCCTACAGGATGGATGAGGAATTCCCAAGGTTGTGATAAAGTGGAGGCATATATTGTCTTGTTTTGTATATATTAGTGGATACAAGTGCAGTTATGTTGCATGGGTACATTGTATAGTGGTGCAGTCTGGGCTTTTAGTGTATCCATCACCTGAGAAATGTACATTATACCCACTATATAATTTCTTATCCTTCACCCCCTTCTCACTTTCTTATCCTTCCCAGTCTCTAATATCTATTATTTCAC
The DNA here is from genome assembly GCF_009828535.3 of Hylobates moloch. NCBI lineage: Eukaryota > Metazoa > Chordata > Mammalia > Primates > Hylobatidae > Hylobates > Hylobates moloch. The sequence continues at coordinate 1,972 of NW_026657340.1, read as the reverse complement.
ACTCTATGTCCAGCTGTACACATTATTTAGCTCCCTCTTATAAATGAGAATATGTGGTATTTGACTTCCTGTTTCTGAGTTATTTCTCTTAAGACCATGGTGTTCATATACCACATTTTCTTTCTCCAATCATCCACTGATGGACACTTAGGTTGATTCCATATCTTTGTTATTGTGAATAGTGCATTGTTCAAAAGAAGACATAAAAATGGCCAAACATATGAAAAAATGCTCAACATGACCAATCATCAGAGACTTGCAAATTAAAACAATGATGAGATATCATCTTACTCCTGCAAGAATGGCCATTATTAAAAAGCCAAAAGGATCACAAATGTTGGTGAGGATGCAGAGAAAAGGGAACTCTTATACACTGTTAATGGGAGTGTAAATTAATACAACTTCCATGGAAAACAGTATGGAGATTTCCCAAAGAACTAAAAATAGAACCACCATTCGATCCAACAATCCCACTACTGGGCATCTACCCAAAGAAAAAGAAATCATTGTATCAAAAAGACACCTGCACCTGTATGAAGGTACTTTATAATCCTCCCTGCAGCTCGTGAACGCGCAAAGCAAGCAGGAACATGTCCTCTTTTCCTCCCTTCTCAAATCTCTCACCTTTCACAGGATGGTTTATTTCTCATTGCCTTACTTCTCCTACTTTAGAGAAGTAGCAGGTTTGAACATCAGTGGCCCTTCTTCTTGATCATGCTGAAGGTGACACGTTGTAACAACACTTAGGAATTAAAATGGGTATGGCCATGTGTCCCAACATGACCTCTGGTACATATGTTAACAGTATACATTCTACTGTGGCTACTAAAGGCTGGGAAGCATAGAGAGCAGGGGAGACCAGGGAGAGGTTGGTTAATGGATATGAACTTACTACTAAATGGGAGGAATAAGTTTCTGTGTGCTGTAGCATTGTAGGGTGAACCATGATTATCAATAATTTAGGGTGTATTTTCAGAAAGCTAGAAGAGAGGATTTTTAATGTTCCCAACAGGAAGAAATGATAAACGTTTGAGGTGATAGATATGCTAATTAACCTGATTTGATCATGACACATTGTATACATGTATCAAAATATTCCTCTGTACCCTATAAATATGTACAATTGTTACCTGTCAAGTAAAAATAAAAGGAAAACATACATATTCTAAAGCAAATCCTGGTATGATTTAACATTTTCTTCTTCTCAAGTTGAGATGGTCATAAAGCACACAGTTATAGAAATGTCACACACATCTAAAACCAGCCAAGGGAGATTTTTTTAATGTGTAAGGACACTGAAAACATATTACTCAGGAAGCCTTCCTGGAAATACATAAACACTTGGAGATATGCTCCAATCAAATGAGAGCCCAATCAATTGAAGTCGATTCATTTAATCAATTAAATGATATTAAATAAGAGACCAATCAATTAAAATCAATTTCAATTTTTTTTACAATTTACTATGAAAGGCAGTAAGGCATGAGAGGAGAAGTGCTAAATAAAGGGTCGAAAGAACTTATACCAGTGTGATAAATTATGATTATGTAATTTTTTAAAGGTATATATATTTGAAAATTTTTTCTTGAGAAAGCAGAAGAAATAATGCTAACACACAGGTAAAATTTAATGGATGACAAAATGAAAAATCATAAAACTGATAAACAGATTCAGGTATAAATCTCTGACTCCCTCTTAAAAATGTTCAAGAGGAAAAAAAGATAAAAATAGAGATGGAGAGAAAGAGAGATTGCTAAAGTAGAAAACAATAGAACTGATAAATGGGCTATAATTACAGATAACGATGACATGACAGAATCTTAGAAGTACTTAGTAGAACACTATCCTATTAAGTTTTAAAATCCGTATAAAATCCATGCTTAAAATATAAATTTATAAATTAAGAAAATTTAGACTAACTAAAAAGACCAATTACCACGGAAGAAATCTAACATGTTGTTAAGGATCTTGA
>NW_026657339.1:0-4959 GCF_009828535.3 Hylobates moloch | reverse complement strand
GCTCCCTCTCCCTGTAGTGCTCCCTCTCCCTGCAGTGCACCCTGCACCCTCTTGCTCTCTCTCCCTGGAGTGTTCTCTCTGAGTGCTCCTGCTCCCTGAGTGCACCCTCTCCCTGCAGTGCTCCTTCTGCCTGGAATGCTCCCTCTGCCTGCAACTTTCTGCCCAAAGTGCTCTCCACTCTCTTCTGATGAGAAACTGCTCATACTCCTTGAGGCTCAGCTCAGGCGACCGCCTCCCAGGAAGGCTTCCTGGACTCCTCCATCGCCTCCTCTGTTCTCCCATGCACCATGCCCACCCCCTCATGCTTCCTTTCTCACCACATTCACCATCTGTTTCCTTATCTTCCCTCCCCACCTCTCCTGCCTCTAGCCAGGCTCTGAGCTCCCAAATGGCAGACCAGGGTCTAATGCCTTTGGGGAGGCAGGAGTCTGTCCCAGTGCCTAGCCCAAAAGAGGCCTCCGTGAGTCGGCTGCTGAAAGCCAGTAATCCCAGGCACCCTGGCTGGGAAGGGTCCAGCCCTGTACACCATCCCCATCCTTGAAAGAGTGATCTTATTCATGTATATATGGAAAAGCCGGAAGGATGCTTAGAGAGTGTCTCTACAACCTCCTCTTTTAGCTCTGGTGAAACTGAGGCCCAGACAGGGAGCATCTTGCCCAAGATCACCTTCTCTGAACCTCTTCCTCCTGTCCTGATCCCTTGCATGACAGAGCTGAGCTCCCCAGCACCTTGGCAGAAATGAACCTGTGTGCACGCTCCCCACCCACACAGGTGTGCGTGTGCGCAGGGACCCTCACAGCCACTGTCTCTGCAAGATGGGCAGGCAGTGCTCACAGACCCCTAATCAGGCGAGGATACCAAGTCTCTGGAGGACAAGTGATGGATCGCCAGTCAGCTGCGGGGCAGTGACATCAGACTCTGGGTTCTAGCTCTGTCGCCTATCACAAATGTGCCCAATCCAAATTTACAGAAGTTGCTGGAATCACCTGGTCAGGCACATGTACATAAAAATCAGCTGCAGCTGCCTACCTGGCACGTATGCTTTTTCTGTGTTGTCTGTTTAAACCATGTCTAAGCAGGTGGGGACGGGTGCCGCAAGACCCACATGTGGGCCTGGCGCCTTTCTGGGCTCAGTTTAGCACATTGTAGTTTAGCAGCTCTTGGTGAGGTCCCTGTCCTTTCTCTTTGCACATCCACTTATGGCCCCGGAAGACCCTGTTGACAAGCTGTTGTCCCTGTGACCGGGAAACCCAGTGGCAGGGACTGTGGCACAGCCCAAGAGAACAGTACCATGCAGTTTTTAAAAGGGACATTGGTAAGAGGTTGATGACAAATGTTATTTTCCAGGAAAAGTCAAGACGCTGAATTGAAAGTTCACCCTGGGCTGTGAGGAAGAATTTGCCCCAAGGGGAGAGAGGAGGCGAGGGAGTCCCTCTCCACGCAGCAGAGCTCTCCCTGGGTTGGGACGGTCACTGGGGGCAGGCTTTATTTCCTTACTGATCATTTATAGGATCTTTAAAAATCAGCCTAATAAAAGAAAAATAAGAAGGGCAGGAAGGAGGGAGAAGCAGTCACCTACAAGGGTCTAAGATCTTTTGGACCTGGTCGCAAAGGGACGCTCTCCAGGAGGGTCGCCAGGGCCGCAGGGTTCAGGGCTAGGCCCGGGGTCCAGCTAAGCTCTGGCCAACACGGGGACACATGCACACACCCGGACACACCTGCACGCACCCGCACACGCACGCGCCCGTGGGCGGCGCCCCGCCGCGCCGGGTCCCGCATTGGCATTCCGCGCCGTTCCCAGCCCGCGGTGCCCCACGGGGCCAGTGGCGCATTGTTCCCCCGGACACGCCGGGCGGCGCAGCGACCTCGGGGCTTGGCGCGGCCTTGTCGCGATTTGCATGCGCTCCGGTCACAAAGGTTCAAGGTCAGGAGCGCCCGGCGGCCCAGCCCCGCCCGGCCCAGGCACTATTCTTCGCCCTGGCGGCGGGAATTCCTCGCCGCCCGCGCCCGGGACGCCCCTGCACGTGAATGGCCAAGCGCCGCCACCGTCTGAGGCGCTTTGTGTCTCGGCCCGGCCAGCTGGGCCCGGGAAGGACGTGCCAGCTCGGCCGGCGGCGCCACCGCGCCAGCGCCCCTCGCCCATGCTAATCAGCCTGGCGCGCGTCTGGGCGGGCGGCCCGGCCCTGCCTGGGAGCCCCTCACGTTCCCTGCCGGGAGCCCCCTCCTACCAGGCCCCCTCCCCCAGCTTCCCCTGCTGCCAGGAGACCCCACTTACTCTGCCAGGGGCTCCCCACGACCCTAACTGCCAGGTGCCTCCACCCGATTCCACCTCCACTCCTCCTGCCAGAAGACCCCCTCTCCAGCTGCCGTGCGTGCCCTCTGCCCAGCCAGGAAGGCGGGTGCACCTTGCAGGAATGGCTGGCTGGGGAGGCTGGGGCCTAGGACCCTTCTGGGACTCTGACATGACTCTCTGTGGGGCCTGGGGCATCTTCTCTCAGCCTCAACTTCCCCTGAACAATGAGGCAGGTTGCCCTTCATGGTCTCCAGAGGCACTTCCAGAGCTGGGGTCTCCCAGCAGGTGCAGGGAAGGTAGTGGTAAAGATGGCATTCCCCCAGCTCCCGCCTGCTCTGCCATTATCCAGCCTGCTGACCTGGGGACAGTCACCCTGAGCCCTGAGTCTGGGTCACCGTCTCCAGAGATGCCTTGAGGACTAACGGAGCTGAGCGTTCCACGTTGGGACCGGCCCTCAGAGTGTGCTGCCCTTATCATCCTTCCCACAGCGTAGCCCTGCTCAGGCAATATTTATCATCTACCTGCTAGACTGGGAGCTTCAAGTGGGCAGGGACTTCTGAATTCCCACAGCACAGTGGCACCCAGGACACACTGAATGACCTCACAGTTGGATAGGTGAATGCCCACTAGTGTGGGTCACCCTGCGTGATGGTGGATGAGGACAGGCCACTGCATTTGGCATTTCCAGTACTTCGAAAGAGGCTCAGAGCCTTTCTTGGGAGGTGAGAGCAGGCTTCTCCTGGGAGCTCCCCACTGGGTGTCTGGGCTCCATTGTCCAACAGGAACGTCCCCACCCCCAATCCTCTGGGGAATCGAGGAAGTTGTCTTTCTGCAGAAAGCTGTGTGCAGGCACACAGTGCCTGGCCAGGATGCCCATCAGGGGGTCTAGAGGCTGGAACTGCAGACCTGGGGCCTCCGGCATGAGGTTGCCAAGGACCCACAACTTCCTGTAGCATCTTTCCTCCTGGCACGTGTGAAATCAGCGGCCCTACCTGATACCAGAGACAGCCCCCAGTGTTGGGGGTATCATGCTCGAGGGTGCATTTCCCCCAGAGCACAAGAACCTTGGCCCCGTAGACAAGCAGCCTCAGCCAGTCTCAAGCTCAAGAAAGAGGGACCAGGTGAGGCAGTGAAATGGGCACCAGAGGAGAGAAGCCAGCCTCAGACAGACCCTCAGACAGCAGAAAATCTAGCCTGGGGGTTCGAGGCCTTTCCCAAGCCCTCTCCCATTTCCCTCCAAACCTTAAATATGAAGTAGACATAATTACATGTACCTCGCTGCTCTAAGAATCACTTAGGGCCAGATGCAGTAGATCATGCCTGTAATCCCAGCACTTTGGGAGACTGAGATGGGCGGGTCACTTGAGCTCAGGACTTCCAGACCAGCTTGGGCAACATTAGTGTGATACCTTGTCTCCACAAAATAATAATAATAATAAGGCCGGGTGCAGTGGCTCATGCCTGTAATCCCAGAACTTTGGGAGGCCAAGACAGGAAGATCACTTGAGGTCAGGATTTTGAGACCAGCCTGGCCAACATGGTGAAACCCCATCTCTACTAAAAACACAAAATTAGCCCGGCATGGTGGCACATGCCTATAGTCCCAGCTACTGAGGAGGTTGAGGAGGGAAGATTGCTTGGGCCCAAGAGGTCAAGGCTGCAGTGAGCCATGATCACACCACTACACTCAGCCTGAACAAGACCCTGTCTCAAAATAAAGAATCACTTAGAAGCCTGGATGTTACCATCCCTAGCACTGTGTTGCTAGCATCAGTTTCCTATGCATCCCTAACCCCGTCCCTGCTTAGCTGGCTGGATCCCACCCCCAGCTGTTTTCCAGCCACCCCAGCTTTGTCCTGCACATGGTGCTCTCCTGCCCATGAAATGCACTCTCAGCCTACCACTTGCCAATGAGCTCATCCTGCAAGGCTTTGTTCACATACCACCTCCTCCAGGAAGCTGCCCCTGATCCTTTCCTCCTCTCTTTTCCAACCTGCCTAGGTTTTTGATGCCATGATAAGGAATTTGGCTGCAGATCCTAGGGCAATAAGGAGCCACTGCAGGCTCTAAACAGGGAGTAGTGACCCAGCAACTCTCCCTGGTGGCCTCTGCAGGGAGCATGCAGACAGGGGTTCTCAGACATCTGGAATTCACAGGCTGGTCAAATTTCAAAGGAGTATTGCAGACCTACGGAAGATTGCCAACTTTCTATTTTTCCATGTTAGGGCCTTTAGAAAAATAATTACAATTCCCCTTTTTGAGAGAATATCTTTAAACCAAAAAAAAAAAAAGTAAGAAGACAATCTCAGGGCAAAGGCCATTCCTTTGTGCTGGATAAACAGAGCCTTATGGAAAACTTGCCATGTGGTCCTCACATTTGATGGTTGGAAAACAGCTAGCGGTGGTATCCGGCGTAACAGGTGGAACCGTGATCAGGGCTGGGCCTCCATATGGGTGGGGCCTCCACTCGGCATCCCTTCCTACCCTAGACCACAGGTTTCCTGAATCCCCTAGACCAAGTGGGTTTCCTGGCTGGTCCTTTGGCTGCGCTCGGGCCCTCTAACCTGGCAGTTCTCAGAGGTCAACCCAGATGAGTATCGGGCTGGCCAATGTGATGAGTGCGCATCATGGGGAGGCCCCTGGGGCAGCCTGCAGCTCCAGCACTC
>NW_026657338.1:0-4961 GCF_009828535.3 Hylobates moloch | reverse complement strand
AGTGGACTGCAGTGCAGTTGAATGGAGAAGAAAGGAAAGGAGTGGAGTGGAGTGGAATGGAGTGGAATGGAAAGGAGTGGAATGGAATGTAGTGCACGGGAATGGAGACGAATTTTAAGGAATGGAATACAGTGGAGTGGAGAGGTGTGGAGTGGAGAAGAGTGGACGTCAAGGGAAAGGAATGGAATGGAATGGAAAGGAATGGAATGAAATGGAATGGAATGCAATGGAATGGAATGGAGTGGAGTGGAGGGCAATGTATTGGAATTAAATGGTATGGAGAGGAGTGTAGTGGAGTAGAGTGGAATGGGAAGTAATGGAATGGAGTAGAGTGGACTAGAGTAGAGGTTAGTAGAGTGGAATCAGGTGGAATGGATTGGAATGGAATAGAATGGACAGGAATGGAATGCAGTGGATTGGAATCAAGTTGCCTCGAGTGGAATGGAATGGAATGGAATGGAATGGAATGGAATGGAATGGAACGGAACGGAACGGAATGCAATGGAATGGAATGGAATGGAATGGAATGGAATGGAATGGAATGCAATGGAATGGAATGGAATGCAATGGAATGGAAAGGAATGGAAAAAAGTGCAGTGGAGTGCGGTGGAGTGGAATGGAGAAGAAAGGAAGGGAGTGTGGAGGATTTCAATGGAGTTGAATGGAATGGAGTGGACTGGAATGGAGTGGAATGGAAGGTAATTGGAAGGAAGTGAATGCAGAGTTGGAAAGGAGTGTAGAGGAGAAGAGTACATTTGAATTGAAGGGAATTTAATGGAATGGATTGGAGGGGACTGGAGTAGATTCTAGTGGAAAAGAAGGGAATGGAAAAGAATGCAATGGAATAGAATTGCATGCAATGGAATGGAATGGAATGCAGTGGAATGGAATGGAATGGAATGCAATGGAATGGAATTGTAAAAAGTGAAGTGGAGTGAGGTTGAGTGGAATGGAGAAGAAAGGAAGGGATTGGATTGGGGTGGAATGGATGGGAGTGGAATGGAATGGAATGGAATGAGAAAAGGTACTGTGGAGTGCAGTGGAGTGGAATAGAGAAGAAAGGTAGGGAGTGGAGTAGACTGAAATGGAGTGGAATGGAATGGAATGGAATGTATTGTAATGGAATGGAGTGTACTGGATTGGAGGTGAATGGGAAGTCATGGAAAGCAGTGGAAGGGAGAGGAGTGGTGTGGAGAAGACTGGATTTGAAATCAATGGAACGGAATGCAATGGAATGGAATGCAGTGGGTAGGAGTGGAGTGGATTGGAGGAGAATGGAATTTAAAGGAAAGTAATGGAATGGAATGCAATACAATGGAATGGAATGGAGTGGAGTGGAGGGTTGTGCATTGGAAATGAATGGAATGGAGAGGTGTGGAGGGCAGTGGAGCGGAATGGGAAGAAATGCAATGGAGTGGAATAGAGAGGAGTGGAATGGAGGGCAGTAGAGTGGACTCAGGTTGAATGGAATGGAATGGAATGGAATGGAATGGAATGGAATGGAATGGAAGGGAATGGAACGGAACGGAACGGAGTGGAATGGAATGGAATGGAATGGATTGGAAAAAAGAGCAGAGGAGTGCAGTATAGTGGAATGGAGAAGAAAGGAAGTTAGTGGAGTGGAGTGGAATGGAGTGAAATGGAATGGAATGGAACGGACTGGAATGGAATGGAATGGAGAGGAGTGGACTGAAATGGAGGTGAATGGGAAGGAATGGAATGTAGTGCAGTGGAGAGGAGTGGATTGGAGAAGAGTTGATTTTAATTGATTGGAATGAAATGCAGTGGAATGGAATAGAATGGAATAGAATGGAATGCAGTGGATAGAAGTGGAAATGCGTGGAGTGAAATAGAATGGAAAGGAATGGACTGGAATGGAATTGAATGAAATGAAAGGGAATGGAAAGGACTGCAATGTAATGGGATGGAATTGAATGGAGAAAAGCGCAGTGCAGTGCAGTGGAGTGGAATGGAGAAGAAAGGAATGGAGGGGAGTGGAATGGAAAGGAGTGGAATGCAATGGAATGGAAAGGAATGGACTGAAATGGAGGCGAATGGGAAGGAATGGAATGCAGTGGAGTGGGGAGGAGTGGAGTGGAGAAGAGTGAATTTGAACTGAATGGAATGGAATGGAAATGATTGGAGTGGAGTGGAGTGGATTCTAGTGGAAAAGAATGCAATGGAATGGAATGGTATGGAATGAAATGAAATGGAAGGGAATGAAAAGGAATGGAATGGAGTGGAATGGTATGGAATGAAATGAAATGGAATGGAATGACAAGGAATGGAATGGAGTGGAATGGAATGGAATGGAATGCAATGGAATGGAATGGATTAGAATGGAATGGAATGGAATGGAATGTAAAGGAATGGAATGGAGTGCAATGCATTTGAATGGAAAGGAATGGAATGGAAAAAAGTGCAGTGGAGTGCAGAGGAGTGGCATGAAGAAGAAAGGAAGGGAGTGGAGTGGAGTGGAATGGAGTGCAATGGAATGGAATGGAAAGGAACGGAACGGAACGGAACGGAATGGAATGGAATGGAATGGAATGGAAAGGAAAGGAACAGAACGTAAAGGTATGGAACGGAATGCAATGGAAAGGAGTGGAAAGGAACGGAATGGAATGGAAAGGAGTGGCCTGGAATGGAGGCGAATGGGAACGAATGGAATGCAGTGGTGTGAAGAGGACTGGAGTAGAGAAGAGTTGACTTGAACGGAATGGAATGGAATGGAATGGAATGGAATGGAATGGAATGGAATGGAATGGATAGGAATGGAATGGAGTGGAATGGAATGGAAGGGAATAGAATAGAATGGAATGGAAAGGAATGGAATGGAAAAAAGTGCACTGATGTGTAGTGGAGTGGACTGGAGAAGAAAGAGTGGAGTGGAATGCAGAAGAATGGAATGGAAAGGAATAGAATCGTGAGGACTGGAATGGAGGCGAATGGGAAGCAATGGGTTGCAGTGAAGTGGGGAAGTGTGTAGTGGAGAAGAGTGGATTTGATTGGAATGGAAAGAAATGGAAAGAATTTGAGTGGAGTGGAGTGGAGTGGATTCTCGTGGAAAAGAATGGCAAGGAATGGAATGGAATGGATTAGAATGGAATGGAATGGAATGTAAAAAAGTACAGTGCAGTGCAGTAGGGTGGCACGGAGAAGAAAGGAAGAGAGTGGAGTACTGTGGAATGGAGGGGAATGGAATGGAAAGGAATGGAAAAAAGTGCTGTGGAATGTTCTGGAGTGCAATGGAGAATAAAGGAAGGGAGTGGAGTGAAGTGGAATGGAATGGAATAGAATGGAATGGAATGGAATAGAATGGAATGAAATGGAGTGGACTGGAATGGAGGCGAATGAAAGGAATGGAATGCAGTGGGGTGGAGAGGAGTGGAGTGGAGAAGAGTATATTTGAATGGAATGGAAAGGAATGGAATGGAATGGAATGAAATGTATTGGAGTGTAGTGGAGGCGATTCCAGGGGAAAAGAATGGAATGGAATGGAAAGAAATGGGATGCAATGGAATGGAGTGACCTGGAATGCAGGTGAACGGTCAGGAATGTAATGTAGTGAAGTGCAGGGGACTGGGGTGGAGAAGAGTGGATTTGAATGTCATGGAATGGAATGGAACGGAATGTATTGGAGTGGAGTGGAGCAGATTCTAGGGGAAAAGAATGCAATGGAATGGAATGGAATAGAATGGAATGAAAAAAACGCAGTGGAGATCCGTGTAGTGGAATAGAGAAGAAAGGAAGAGAGTGGAGTGGAAAGGAATGTAGGGGAATGGAAAGTTATGGATTGGAATGGAACGGAATGGAATGGAAAAATGTGCAGAGGAGCACAGTGGAGTGGACTGGAGAAGAAAGGAAGGGAGTGGAGTGTAGTGGAATGGAGTGGAATGGAATGGAAATGAATTGAATGGACTGGCATGGAATGGAAAGGAGGCGAATCGGAAGGCAAGGAATGCAGTGGATTGGAGAAGGGCGGATATGATTTGAATGGAATGGAATGGATTGGAGTGAATTGGAGTGGAATATAGTGGAAAAGAATGGAAGAGATTGGAATGGAATGGAATGGAACGGAATGGAATGGAACGGAATGGAATGGAATGGAATGGAAAAAAGTGCATTCTGGGGCAGTGGAGTGGAATGGAGAAGAAAGGAAGGGAGTGGAGTGGAGTGTAATGGAGTGGAAAGAAATAGAATGGCATTAATAGAATGAAATGGAGTGGACAGGAATGGAGCCGAAAGGGAAGGAATGGAACTCAGTGGAGTGGAGAGGAGTGGAGTGGAGAATAGTGTATTGGAATGGAATGGAATGGAATGGAATAGATTGTCTTGAAGGGGAGTGGAGTGGATTCTAGGGGAAAAGAGTGGAATGGAATGGAATGGAAAGAAATGGAATAGAATGGAATGGAAAAAAGTGCAGTGGAGTGCAGTGGATTGGAATGGAGAAGAAAGGAAGAGAGTGGAGTGCAGTGGAATGGAGGGTATTAGACGGAATGGAATGGTATGGATTGGAACAGTAAGGAATGGAATTGAAAAAAGTGCAGTGGCGTGCAGTGGAGTGGAATGGAGAAGAAAGGAAGGGAGTGGAGTTTAGTGGAATGGAGTGGAATGGAATGGAATTGAATGGAATGGAATGGAATGGAGTGGATGGGATTGGAGGCGAATGGGAAGTAATGGAATGCAGTGTACTAGAGAGTAGTGGAGTGGAGAAGAGTGGACTTGAATTGAATGGAATGGAATGGATTGGAGTGGAGTTGAGTGGATTCTATTGGAAAAGAATCATGGAATGGAATGGAATGCAAAGGAATGGAATGGAATAGAATGGAAAAAAGTGCAGTGGAGTACAGTGGAGTGGAATGGAGAAAAAGTAAGGGAGTGGAGTGGAGTGGATTCTAGTGGAAAAGAATGGAATGGAATGGAATGGAATGGAATGGATTCGAAAGGGAACGAATGGA